>NC_041333.1:598522-696022 GCF_004354835.1 Perca flavescens | reverse complement strand
CACAAGCACTCCTCTGGCACCCACACAACAGCTTTCCTCTCTGGCTTTGACACTTGTCTGTTACTCAGCAAAACGGGCGATGCTGGGGGCCGAACACAACAAGGTCTTCAGAGTGTGTATGCTTGTAGAATGAATTAAATGGTGCTGAATAGACGTCTGTGGCGCTAATCTAAGGGTTTGATCGATCTGATGGTTTAATACATTTCGTTATGTTGTGCTCTTCAAAAGTAAAACAAAAAAATGTTTTAGAACACTTGGCTCTGGTTAACAATTACACTAAAATGGCTGCAGTTAGGGCTGGGCAATATATCGATATTATATTGATATATGAGATTAGATATTGTCTTAATTTTTGGATATCGTAAAATTGCAAAAGGACACAAGTGTTGTCTTTTCCTGGTTTTAAAGGCTGCATTACAGTGAAGTGATATCGTTTTCTGATCTTACCAGACTGTTGTAACTGTTCTATTATTTGCCTTTACCCACTGAGTCATTATATCCACATTACTGATGATTATTTATCAAAAATCTCATTGTGTAAATATTTGTTATTGTGAAAGCACCAATTGTCAACCCTACAATATCACCAATCGATATCAAGATATTTGGTCAAAGATTTCATGATATTTCATTTTCTCCATATCGCCCAGCTCTTGCTGCAAATGGCAATGAAACTTGAATCTCTGGACCCATTTTGGATGTTGGATAACTTGTAAAACATTGATGATTAAATGTCTAGGTAACCAATTAACCATAGCCCCCACAGAGTTAGAGATGCCATTCTGTATTAATGTTCAATAATTGTAAAGGAAGAAGCTTAAGAATCAGAGTTGATTCATCACATACGTGTTTACTAAAAAGCTGGTTTGCTGCAGGTGTCATTACAACAAAATAAAATGTGAGAATATAAGAATAACATTAGTAGTTTAAGGTTAGAATTAAAAATGTGTAATAAAAACAATGTTGTATGTAAACAGGGATTTGAACCTGGTTGGCTGCTTGGCATCAGCATGTTGACATTTAGCTCAAAGCAACGCTGCCTGTTCCTAGATACATCCTCTCAGAGCCGCTAGCAGGACTGAAGACTCTTAGGTTTGTTAAAAAAAGTTAGTGAGGATTGCGTGTTTTTGCTGTTCAAAAAGACCAATAGACAATCTCAAAAAATAATCCAGCCCTGTGCATTGTTGCCAGCAGTTGGATGCACAAACCAACAGCTAAAGCTAGCAGATATGAAATAGTAGTTGGCTTAAAGATTGAAATGTGGCAAATAGAAAGAAATAAAATTACTGCACTTACTCCTCAAATGCAAATGTGGTTGATGTGATTGACAATTTTGTGTGAAAGTATTTATATGGGTGGTTTTTCTTTCATATTTCTGTGTTATATTTGTTTGTATCTTCTACCCACTCACTTCTCTGCTCTCTGTCTCTTCCAGTGCTGGAGCGATGTTACCCAAAGGAGGTGCAGGAGCTATATGATGTCATGAGACGATTTGCCAGAGTGGTTGGGCCGATTGAACATGACAAATTCATCGAAAGTCATGCATGTTAGTATCTGGCTGAGTACACATGGATAGGCTCTGAGAATCAGTCCCAAACACAGATAATGAATTGAACCAGTTCTATCCAAACTGCCTCGACATTACTAGACTTTTTTTTTTTTTTTTTTTTGGGAAGGTAATGTCAGACCCTTTTCTCTTTTCTCAGGCAATACCCATATTTGTATATACAAATGGGAGACACATTAAAGGAAACACCAGGGCTTGACATTAACTTTTTGAGGCACTTGTCCTTTGGACAAGTACATTTACGTTTCACTTGTCCATGAACAAAAGTCACTTGTCCGGGTAAAGATTCATCATTTTATAAACTTTTTTGTGTTTTGCTAATGTAGAATTTGAAGAAACCATTGAAAGCATCCAAACACTATCAACATTAATACAATTCAGTTTAAACAGTAGAAACAAATGTGTCCCAAGAATAGATTTCCCCTTCAACAAGAAAAAAGGATCTCCAGACTGATACTTCAAAGTTATACTTTGCACGCCGGTGTGCAGAAGTTAATATATTAAGATTCTAAGTGAATATTTTAAAGTTTCTCATTACTTTCAGTTACTATGTCAATATATTGAGATATTGAGTCAATATATTGAGATTGTAAATCAATATTTTGAATGTTCTCATTGCTTTGAAATTCTTAGTCAATATTCTGAGTTACTAAGTCAATATATTACGATACTAAGCCAATATATTGAGATTAAGTCAATATTTTATAGTTTCTCATTACTTTGATATTCTTTGTTTATATTCTGAGATACTGAGTCAATATATTGAGATACTAATTCAATATTTTGACCAGAGGTAGTGGTGACTTGAACTTATACTATATCTAAAATAATTTTGTAGACGTAACAATGGATTTTGCCACTAAATGTTGGTGTCAGCGTGTTTTTTTTTTTTTTTTTTTTCTACAATTTCACTTACCAAGGGATCCTTTAAAAAGGTGTAGCTACTTTACAGTTGATTATTACCTGATATTTAATCCGCTACAAACGAGTAGCGGAGCAGCTAGTAACGTTACGAGGCAGAGAGCCAGCCGTCAAGAGTCAAATTAACTTCATGCTTCAATGCTTCATCCGCACAAAGCACACTTCTATCGCCACGAGTGACTGCTTTATTCGGCTCGTTTTCTGTGAACGATGTGGGGACGGGGTAACGTTAAAGCGTAGTTAGCATGCTAACGTTAGCTAACTAACACCGGCTGCCTGGCTTGCTGGTTCCGCGGTGCTTTCATGCTGTATCGCTTACAGAGAAGGAGCTGAACAGTGGGCTGGGTCTAACGTCAGCGGTCCGCTCTCTCGCTGCTGCTGGGTCTAACGTTAGTTAATGTATTTGTTTCAAATAGGTAAAGTAAAATCTGTAACATAAACGGAATGAGTGGCACATAATAACGTATATAATGCTTCATCCACACAAAGCACATTGCTATCGCCACGAGTGACTTCTGTTTTCAGCTGGTTTTCTGTGAACGATGTGGCGAGGAGGTAACGTTAAGGTGGAGTTAGCAAGCTAACACCGGCTAGCTCGCCGTGCTTTCATGCTGCTTCGCTTTCGGAGAATGCGCTGAACAGCGGGCTGGGTCTAACGTTAGCGGCCCGCCGACCCGCTGCCCGGGATTGTGGGGTAAAATATGTATTTGTTTCAATTCTGTAACATTGACAAAATGAGTGGCATTTTGTTTTGTTTGAGTTTTAACTTGTCCAGTGGGGCAAGTAAATTTCTCTTCCACTTGTCCTACAAAAAATCCACTTGTCCCGGACAAGCCCTGTTAACACCAACATGAAGTGTCTTAGTAAGATCTCCTGAACAGCTTCTATGCTCCTAGATTCTGCAAGTTTCTGAAACTTGTGTAAAAAATATATCCTTTCATTTGGAGTTTTGATGATTTTGGGAAATATGCTTCTTTGTTTTGTGGTGGAGAGTTAGATGAAAAGAGTGATACCACTCTTAGAAATGAGAGTGATATCCTTTAACTCTCCACAAGTATGTGAATAAGCAGGCTTCCCAAAATGTCAAACATTTCTTCTAAATGTATCGATATTGGTCAATATAGATGCACATTGTACATGTATATATTGATGGCTAGAAATTAGTATGAACTCCTCATAAAACTGAGTGATGCAAAATGTTTACTTATTGTGTTGGATGCGGTTTTAAGAATTGTGCTATGGCTGTGTGAGACAGAGTTCAGATAGCTGTCTTTGTAACAGTACATTCAGATGTACCTTAATCTCCTTATCCTTGCAGTAGAGTTTGATCTGAGGAGAGAGATCCGCAGGCTGCAGGAGTACAGAAAAGCAGGGATCAAGTCTTTCTGCAGTGAGTCTAGTTTGACCTTTTCACTCCTGTTCAACAAAACTTCAATTAAAAGTTGCATGCCTAAGCAGGGAAAATGTATTTATATTCAGATTTGAGCTAAAGTCTTTATTTTGAGTTTGGCTTTACATTTAGTAATTGTTATTGGCAACAGTGTATCATACGGTGGCCCTGAGAGGCCACAGCACGCAACAATAAGACAACACGTGCAAATAAACCACAGCACGCACTAATAAGACAACACGCACTAATAAGACAACACGCACTAATAAGACAACACGCGCTAATAAGACAACACGCGCTAATAAGACAACACGCACTAAGACAACACGCACTAATAAGACAACACGCACTAATAAGACAACACGCACTAATAAGACAACACGCGCTAATAAGACAACACGCACTAAGACAACACGCACTAATAAGACAACACGTGCAAATAAGACAACACGCGCAAATAAGACAACACGCGCTAATAAGACAACACGCGCAAATAAGACAACACGCACTAATAAGACAACACGCGCTAATAAGACAACACGCACTAAGACAACACGCACTAATAAGACAACACGTGCAAATAAGACAACACGCGCAAATAAGACAACACGCGCAAATAAGACAACACGCACTAATAAGACAACACGCACTAATAAGACAACACGCGCTAATAAGACAACACGCACTAAGACAACACGCACTAATAAGACAACACGTGCAAATAAGACAACACGCGCAAATAAGACAACACGCGCTAATAAGACAACACGCGCAAATAAGACAACACACACTAATAAGACAACACGCACTAATAAGACAACACGTGCAAATAAGACAACACGCGCAAATAAGACAACACGCGCAAATAAAATAAATAAGACAACACACACTAATAAGACAACACGCACTAATAAGACAACACGTGCAAATAAGACAAATAAGACAACACGTGCAAATAAGACAAACAAATAAGACAACACAAATAAGACAACACACACTAATAAGACAACACACACTAATAAGACAACATGCACTAATAAGACAACACGCGCAAATAAGACAACACGCGCAAATAAGACAACACGTGCAAATAAGACAACACGTGCAAATAAGACAACACGTGCAAATAAACCACAGCACACACTAATAAGACAATACATGCAAATAGCCCACACCACAACGGAAGTGTTTCCAGGGGACACTTTTAAGTGATGCACATGTGCCTTAACCATTGGCTTTCCGGTACATAGACAGACCAACAACAGGACGATTTTAACAATTTTCGCCATTTTATTCATCACTAAATTCACTTCTGAATACGTTTTAGGCGAGAAATGAACTCTTTAGATTTCGAATATAGGCAGTCTTGCAAAAATCGTTGCCGAATTGACAATTGGTTTCAAAGTTTTCAGAATTGAGTAGCTCCATAAAGTGACGCGACAGCCAGCTAGTGCCTGCCGGGGCGCTAGGTCGTCGCTCAGACAGTCGTGCTCAGAGACCCCCCTCTAAGCTGGAGGTCTCTCAGACCGCTGTCGTAAATAAGAGGCTTTTATTTCGCCATTGATGGATTATTTGTTTAAGTATCACAACACATGTCCATTTTAAGAGTAACCTGTGGTTAGCTGCATTTTCGGAGTTAAACTCCACAAGCGCTTGCAGGCTTAACAACCTCGCTGGCCGGCTGTCTCACACACACACACACACACACACACACACACACACACACACAGATACATAATAATAAAATACTGAGCACCCTACTTGTGCCAGACTGCCAGTAGGCTACATTCATTTAAAATTAAACATTGCAGTTGGCGCTGAGTGGAGCGTTGGTGGCATTGATTCTTAATTTCCCACGAAGCTGATCGTGGTTACGTGTCAGTTAAACTTCTCATCTCCAATCCTATCTGTATTTGTGAGAAGTGGCGCTGTCCTGAGTTGAAAGCCTATTTTACGGCTTTGTTATCGGGCCGCTGTCCATTTCCTAAAATTCAGAAATGCAAACCTTTTTTTTTTTTTTTTTTTTTTTTTTTTTTTTTGAAGGGCGTGCGCACGTGAGCACCCACAGGGGAAAACATAAATCGGTGCCTACACACACACACAGCCATAGCGCAGCGGGGGGGGGGATACCTGTTTGTCTTCAGGAGAATTGTTTAAATTATTTATTATTAATTAAATTATTAGCTTTAATTTTATTGTTTATGGTTTAGCTCTAACACCCCTAACTTATTCAAAAGAGTGGAACGCGATCCCTACTAGTATTAGTGTATTAGTTTAAGTCAGTTTAAATTATAAAAAGAAGTAGGCCTATGCACTGGCGTGTCCTAGGTGTCCTTATTAGTGTTATGTGGAATTATCATTTATATATTATTGTAGTGCACTGTAAATGCCTAGGGACAACAGATGGAAATTAGCAATTCAAATGATAAAGGTTGGTGTCTCCCCTTTAGTCTACATAACATGTCAGAGCATGTTACCACTTTATGTACAACTGTTCATCTATCATACAGACTGAAACTCAACTTCTAATAAATCAGAAAACAAATACACCAACAAAAAAGTATGAGCTAAATACCAAATGTAATGTATATAGCCTATGTCATAATTTAAACAAGTCTCCCGCATCTGCCTGCTGCGCTCTGGCCGTGTGTGTGTGTCTGCATAGGCGCGGATTTATGTTTTCCAAAGTGGGTGCTCACGGGCGCACGCCCTTCAAAAAATAAAAAATAAATAAAAAAAAGTCAAAAATTGTTTGCATTTCAGAACGTTAGGAAATGGTCAGCGACCCGAACGAACACACACCCTTCGATAAAAAAAAATAGGCTTTCAACTCAAAAAGCGCCACTTCTCACAAATACAAAGGATTGGAGATGAGTAGTTGTGTGTGTAACCACGATGTGTGTGTCAATTCCACCAACATAACCAATCACACCATGTGTGTGCTATGTTTAATTTTAAATGAATGTAGCCTACTGGTAGTCTGGTATATGTAGGGTGCTCAGTAGTGTGTGTGTGTGTGTGTGTGTGTGTGTGTGTGTGTGTGTGTGTGTGTGTGTGTGTGTGTGTTGTCTTATTAGTGCGTGCTGTGGTTTATTTGCACGTGTTGTCTTATTTGCACGTGTTGTCTTATTGTTGTGTGCTGTGGTTTATTTGCATGTGTTGTCTTATTTGCATGTGTTGTCTTATTACGGCCTGGCTCTACTCCACTCGACTCAGCTTGCTCTTTTTTGGTTTTCCATTGAAAAAAATAAATAAATAAAACTTGCAAAAGTTGTCTTTGTACCTGGTACTTTTTGATACCACCTCAGTCGAAGGTCCAAGTGAGCAGAGCCAATACTAGAAGGTTGAGTTAAAATAGTGCAGACCACTGATTGGCCAGAGAGAAATGTGACTTGCGTGACACGGAACTTTCTGCATAAACTCCCTATTTTAAAATAGCCAAGCTATGTCATTAGATCCAAATTTTTGTATTCACTCGACAGATTTAAAAAAAAAATGTCAGCCTGAAAAACTACGACGTACAATTGACGAAGTGCAGAAGTTCCTCTGTTCAGTTGTTAATTTAAAAGGCGAATGTCGCATTGAAGATGATGTCATGGCAGATTCTCGCTGCAGCGGTATTTCAATCAGGTGAGAATTCGGGTTTACACTGAGGGCGTAATCTGCAGTGGAAAACAAAAAGAGAAAGGCAATGGGAGTCAAGTTGAGCTGAACCATCCAGTTGGAATTAGACATTAGTCACCATCCAGAAACCATTTGACACAACATACTTTTTTATAATCCTTGTTATGTGATGGCTCTGCTGACCTCTCTGTGTAACCAACTTCCAGGTGCCAAGGTGTATGAGCGGGTGAAGCGGATGCGGGAGGAGGAGCGGAGGAAGCGGACCATGTTGTGTGACGTGCTGCAGTACATCCAGGATGGCAGAGCCTGCCAGCAGTGGCTCAGCAAACAGGCTGCAATGTGAGGCTTCCTGCGTGTTATCCAGCGTGTAACAGAGGGGCTGGTGAATTCGCATTCCCCGGCGATGCTGACCTCCATCGCAGAGACGACTAGAGCAGACACTTATGTTACTGTGTTACTGTGCATCTCACTTCAACCTCCATCTCTTCAATATTTTTTGTCTTTTTAATGTGTTGCTGGCATTTTCTTTGGGTGGTTTCCAAGTTCCTCTAATTATTTCACCTTTTTGTATGTGTGTGTGTCTTTATGATTACAGAGATGCTGGCATCACTCCAGCTGTCACAACAATCACAGTGTCAGGTACGAAGCTTCTCTCCACCTGTGCCTTTATGCTCCCTCCTCTCTGTCGCCTTGGCATTGGCACATTAATGCAGACGCTCCTCCATAAATACACTCGGATAATAGGCCCCTACATGCATATTTTTATCTTGCTGTTTTTCTCTTTCAAATTAGCTGCCTTAACCTCTAGAGCACAAATGGGACCCACGCTCCCACACGGCTATATCTATCTATCTTCTGTAATTTCAGGAACGTCTGTCTGTCTGTCTGTCTGTCTGTCTGTCTGGGTGTTAAGCGCATATCTCTCGAACAGTTAGTCCGATGGATTTCAAACTTGACGGGTGTCTTGCTATGGGCACGAGTAAGTGTTGACGTTGTTTGGTTTAGAAATGCAAAAGATATTGTTAAATATATAGGTAAAAGAAGCACACATTGGCTTTTGCCGCTCCAGCCACTGGCCACTCCCCCTCTGCTCACTCAGTGAGCAGAGAGCGATAGAGAGAGACAGACAGACAGACTTTGGCAGCTAAAATGTGTTTAACTTTGAATAAACAAATGACAATTCCCGAATTTAAGAATGTTTCAGAATCCCACACATGCCAAGCACAACCAACTACAACCACAGACAGAGTGTGATAAAGCGAGATGTATCTGTATGTGTGTCCCTGTTTGGGGGGGAAGGTAACCTGCACATCAACGCCTCTAACTCTTTTCCTGATATTGTATTAAATTGCTGTGAGCTGGCAGAACATAATGTAGCCTAATCTCAGAGATTATTCCTTCAGAGTGCTGTGCAATGCAAGACAATCTCAGAGCTGAACCGGGCAGATAGCCTACATGAGATTTCATCAGACTCACCCTGGGTCGGGTTAATTAAGTCGCCAAAATACCCCCCGCAAATCATATCCCCTACTTCACTGTTAACCGTCAAGCCACTAAACCTGTATGGAAATGTACACCTCTGCTAGAATGTTAAATTCCTTAATGATCCAACAAGAGATCGATCTCTCTCTCTCTCTCTCTCTCTCTCTCTCTCTCTCTCTCTCTCTCTCTCTCTCCCCCTCTCTCTCTCCCCCTCTCTCTCTCTCTCTCCCCCCTCTCTCTCTCCCCTCTCTCTCTCTCTCCCTCTCTCTCTCTCTCTCTCCCTCTCTCTCTCTCCCCCCTCTCTCTCTCCTCTCTCTCTCTCTCTCTCTCTCTCCCCCTCTCTCTCTCGCCCTCCCTCCCAGCGCGCGCACGCACACACACTCCGGTTCTGGTGGTTGATGAACGCAGATATGTGCTGTTTAGCTCTCATAACGGGCAGGGTGGGTAGCACGCTGCCATGAGTCCATGATGCTAATGTCTGATTACTCCACATTTTAATTGTGAGATTTTGTGATTTACATTCTGATTCTGCAATGTTCTCTGTCAGGTAAATATAGAAGCACAATGTCTTCTGGTGTCTGGGGGGTGCGTTTTCATCCAAGAGACGCTGTGATTGGTGGATAGGATATGGAGCAGGGGACTGACAGCGACATAACCAATCACATTATGACAAACACTCCACTTAGCACCAATTGCAATGTTTAATTTTAAATAAATGTAGCCTACTGGCAGTCTGGCACACGTGGGTGCTCAGCGGGTGCTAGTATCGACGCCTATGTCTTCCTCTGATGTAGACGTAGCCTACACTAAGTCAGTAGATAGTAGGCTATACAGTGGAGTTGCATATTAAGTGGTTCAGGGTCCTTCTGTAAGTCATTTTGGGGTACACTTTGGTTGTGATAAATTCTACAAGCAGCAACACCACAGGCCAAGCAATCAGCCCGTTTTCAACGGGCACAGCACTAGTTTACACAATTTGCAAACCATAAATATTTGTTCCCCTGTCTCCTCCAAGCAAAACAATTAACTGCATGTTGTCAGCCTGCTATTATATTGTTTGAAGTGTAGACCAACACTGGGGTTCTGCATGTCTGTTTGACTGTTGGTGACTTTCTGCTCCACAGCGACAGGTAGGCGGAGCGCCCCTCCTCTCAACCTGACTGGGCTTCCAGGGACAGAGAAACTCAACGAGCGGGAGAAAGAGGTTCATTTCTCTCTTATCTGTTCCTAAAGGGTCATACAGAAAGACCTCAGTGTGCAAATGATAAAAAAATAGGTTGTGACATTTATTATTTTGTATTATCTAAGGTCACATTCAGTTAAGCATGGAAAACCCTTGCCTCTCAAAAGCAGCAGTAAAAAAGGGCAGGTGGGATTTACACAAGCCACAAACATATCGGGAGAGCTGCGCTGTTTCAGGTATCCAACATTCCAGCAGCTTTGAGCAAAATGCTAACAGTATGCTAACATAATTACAGTGACAATGCTATCATGCTGGTATCTAACAGGTATGATGTTTAGCATGCGGAAACCAGAGTATTGGACAAATTTAACCTGCTGGTGGCGCTAAATGAAAAGTCAGAGCATCACCAAAATCAGTAGGATTCAGTATTAATCTGGCGATAGTGAATATCAATACAAAACGTCATGATGATCCATTCAATATTTGTTGAGATATGTCAGTCTAGGCCAAAGTGGTGGACTGACCGACACACCGGCATTGACACCTCCACACACCTGGCTAATTGCTGCATAAAGTGTGTGTGATTGTCAGATTCAGAAAGTTGCAGAAGTTGGTGGTCTCTACCTCCTGCTATTCTACCAGGATTTCAAATGCTGTTAGGAGCTGACAAGCTCTTTGTTTGAACTGAGCCCTTTAATAAGACATTGTCTGTTTTTTAAATGTCTCTTACTAACCCTTGTACTTGTTTTGTGCTTGTAGTTATGCCAGGTTGTGCGGCTGGTGCCGGGGGCCTACCTGGAATATAAGCAGGCCTTGCTAAATGAGTGCAGACGGCAGGGAGGGCTGCGGCTGGCACAGGCCCGAGCGCTGATCAAGATCGACGTCAACAAGACACGCAAAATCTATGATTTCCTAATTAAGGAGGGCTACATCACGAAGGCCTAGGAGCGTTTGATTTGACCACAGCGGAGATTGGATTTTGGTTAGAGGTTCATTTTTTTCTAATCTTGTAACATTGTAAGCTTGTGTTTTGTTGCTGCTGCTTTTTCAATTTTCTAACGAGGTCTGTTTGTTTTTGAGTCTATAATGTATTACAATGGCAAATGTTTTTGTATAATTCTCTGTCAGAACAATAGGGTCTCATGTTAAAATGAGGATGTATGTATTCCTGTCATAACATTTTATGAAAAAACAATGTAAAGTGTATGTTGATATTTTATCTTTATCTATCAGCCCTACTTGGACTGAAATGTCTGGGAACCCTTTAGTTCACCGGTCATGTAATTGACCTAAAATTAACTAGATATGTAACTGTAAATTCAAAGCACATTTTGTGGAAAGTGTAATTTTTTGGGGTAAAGAAGACCGTGTCATTCCAGTTAATTAATAGTCGCAACGACACTATTTTAATCAGTGCTCACCTCAAAATGCAAAAAAAAATAAAATCTACGGGCAAATATAAAATTCAACATATAAAGAGGATAAAGTTTTCAATAATAAATTAATATTTACGGGAGCAGTTCATTCAACATGTTTATAGTAATCAACAACTGCTCTAACTAATTAAAAAAATAACTACGGTAAAAACATCCTTGTCTCTATTTTCCTGCAACTAGTGGCAAACAAAAAGTTATTTTAAGAAACTTCCTAGAAATATTATTGGGAAATTGCAAACCTGTAAAATGAAGCGTTATCAAATGTTTTAAAGGCAGATACAATACGCAGGAGAGTCAGTGGATATGGATCAGTCTTGACACCAGACAAATGACTTCATGAACTCCTAGTATTTTGATCCTCTGTAGCTCTGACGACAGTTTTAAACTCAATATGAAGTAAATTATTCCTGTCTATGAATGACCACTTAATGTTTCCCGATAATATAAAGGTCTCATTGTAGAGTCATAAAATTCAGCCTGATCAATGCTGAGCTGATAGTTTTGTCAGCATTTTTGAGTGATGCTCCACAGTGACACAGTCAGTTATTGGCATCGATCCTTTCTGTCTCCATCTGTGGACGTGTTTGCCCCGCGTGACGGGAGAGAACTGTGATGAATCTAACAGCAGCAGGAGGCCACCAGCCTCCGACAGGTTTATCTGAGCAGAGAGCAGCTGCCGCATCATCCTCAGCTAACAGCCTGATTCTAACGGCAGGTTCAACCTTTGATGGTAAGGGCGAGGCGACCGTGGAGGAGCGTCTGAGCAGAAATCCTGAAATGCAGGGATTAGATCTGGATTTAAGAGGATGTGAAGGAGAAGACTTTTTATTTTTTTTATTTTATTTTTTTTTTTTTCCCTCCACAACATATGAGAAGCAGCAGAGTTAAATTATTCTTTTCACTTCTGCTCATTTTACAGGATACAATTTTCCTCATGTTACACTTGACATCTTTACTTGAGACTCAAGCTCCAGCCAGCCTCAACCACCTAGGCTTTGATCTGTCCTCTCTCCCTTTTAATTTTCTGTTTAAAGCTTGAGCTCTCATGGCTGCAAATAGCGGCGGTTGGTGTTCAGTCTGCGGTGAAAGCAGATGAACAAATGTGACCCGAATATTCTGGATTCAAAAGTGAGGCACTGCATAACAAACTCCACAATGACTGAGAAGTCATCCATGAAGCCACCATGCTGTTTAAAAATTAAAAAAAAGTATAATACAATAATTGCATTTTATAGTAAAGTGGGGGTTTCTCCAGTAGCAGTGGCAGTGAAAACTGTCCTGTCCTGTTTGTAGTGTCCTGAGGAGTGTCCCGGGACAGTCAGACACTGTCTTGTGACTCCCATGACTGTCCTGGGACACTCATCAGGACACTACTAACAGGACAGGATAGTTTTTGCTGCCACTTCTTCTTGGTTTCTGGCACAGCTTAACTTACTTGCAAAAAAAGTTTTAAAGCGTCAAACTAGCAACATTTTATGGTGAGACCGACACATTTTGGGTTGTGGTCCTCATCTGGTTCGTCATAAAATATTCACTAAGAAAATTATAAAGGCATCCAATTACATACATACATACATACATACACAGCAACCATCCAATAGTGATGTCAGTGTCCCCACCACATCCATTGGACTCACTGCATTGACGTATTCACTCATACTGTAGTAGTTTGTTATATAGTTGTGTTGCATTTGAGCAATCCCAATCAGATTGATATTGTTTTTTAAATCAATTTGCTTTTTGCCTTGATCTATCCCATCATTGTCCAGATTTAATGTTATTTTCAAAATTCAGTCTATTTCTGGTTATTACATGTAGAGATGTTCCAATACCGATACCAGTATTGGTATTGGCTCCAATACTGCCTAAAACGCTGGTATCGGTATCAGGAAGTACTGGAGTCTATGCGCCGATCCAATACCACATAATAAAGCCCTAAAGAAAATCTAGGTTAAAGTAGTTTCTTTATGTTCATTTTCCGTTATAACTGACTGTCAAACTGGAGAATAAAATAAAGTTCTGTGGCATTCATTGTTTGTGTTAGTTCATGTTTCACAAAGAGTTTAACCTGAGCCAGACCGACAACAGAGATAGAAATCATATCCCATCCATACAGGGATAGTAGTATACAGCTGTTCAAACATAATGAAATATATGACACACTGGTATCGTATCAGTATTCGGTATTGGCCAATACGCAAGGTTCAGGTATCGGTATCGGGAAGCTAAAAATAGTATCGGACCATCTCTAATTACATGCAGCGTATTGTAACTCCAGCTCAATATATGGTTTGCCCAAGCTCTTGCTTAAGATATTTTTTCTCCAATCGAGTTCAGCTTCTTCCACTGCGGAGGCCGAGCTGAGCTGAGTGTTTCATTAGTGTCGACAGCTTTATTTCTTTCTCCAAGGACGTGTGTGTCTCAGTCTGTGACTTGCTTTGTATCTCCTCTGACTCAAAGAGAGGGATGTGAATGCAGACACCAGCAGATGACAGGAGGGGCTTTTCAGACAATCATCAAGTCCAGTGAAATAGAAGACGATCAAGTCACGAGTGTATTAGCCTTTTTTTTTTTACACTGCACAGATCACATATTTGTTCACCATACAGAATGTGTCATATATTGGCAGTCAAGCTGAGCAGACTCCTCACTTGCTTCACCCAGCACATGTTGTGCCATGGCCCCCTCTCTGTCACTGAGTCTGTGCTGTAGTGGCAGGGGCAGCAGACGGAGCAGATGTTAGTGTGTCAGCGCTCTGCATGTGTGCACAGATGCAACATTTCTCAACCCACCCACGCACTCTCCTTCTCACTTTGCTCTAGGTAATTTGATGCTGGCTGCCATTGGGAAGAGAATCGTGTATACGTGTTGATCTTATAAACATCACATACAGAGAGAAAGACATTCTGACAGTTTAAAATCAACACATTTCACAGGAACGATGGATAGGATTATGTAAATCAGGTTTCATTATTTTACATAATTTCATTATTTTACATAATTTCATTATTACATCAATTTCAATTAAAAACATAAACAAGAGAAATGCTTTTCAGATGGGGTTTAGAAAATGTTTTTGTAATGATATGGAGGATATGATGCTTTTATTTTGGTTTTTGTCCTCCTTGTTATTGTCTTGTGGGTGTTTATGTGCCTACAAATAATAATACTTGTTGATTTAAGAAGATAAACCCTCTTATCTTAAGAACTATCCTGGTAATGGTATTCATTTGTTTGTTAGTATTAGTTTTGGTATTATTTAGGTTTTGTTACTTTTATTATTATTAGTGTGTGTGCTCTTCGCTTGTTTGTTTGCATTTGAGTGTGCAAGCTTTGGAAGTAATAGTAGTTGTATATCATCTTTGTTATATTTTTGTTATCCTACAGAACACATAGCAAACTGGATCCAGAGGAAATGATGTGATCCCTGTTAAGATATGTTCATTTGCTGTCAATTGTATCTCTATTATTAATTTGCAAAGTTACAGTATTGAGATAAACATATCCTTGCATAGTCATGGAGATGTTTCTTTTTATTAGAACAGTAAATCTAGGCTACTGTGTTTTGGGAAATTAAAAAGAACACACAACATGTCCTGAAAAAAATCGATCCACTGGTTTTAGAGCTTCTCCTCTGCTGGTGCCTTATTGATTTTTAACTTTGCTGCTATTCAGGGAAAAAAAGATTTCTCCCACATCTTTGCTCAGTGTTGTTGAAACCCTCTTTTCAAAGGACACACTCTATACAAGCCACCCGGCCTGCTTTAGTTTGCCATTATTGCTCGGTAGTGATTAACAGAGAGGTGAACCCATCAACACAAGAGGTTCCCTTGGCAACCAGGTCTGTGGCATGCTGAAGTCTGGGAGAAGGAGCGGCGGTGGGGAGGAGGGAGGCAGGGGGCAGACATTGGCCCTGTTGCTCATGCTCATTTGCTGGGCAAAGGAGTCGTGACTAACCAGCAGAGCCTCCCCTCCCCCCCCTCCCCATCTGCGCACGTTCTTTTTCTCACTGTCATGGAAGAATAAAAAGATGCCTCCACTGTGTTTTTTCTTCTTCGTGCATGGATGGATGGTAACAGTATGTGTGTGTGTGTGTGTGTGTGTGTGTGTGTGTGTGTGTGTGTGTGTGAGGCGTCTCAGGTCTCATTCCTTTTTGGCACGGCAGCAAATGTGTGTGATGTCAGAGCAGCACGGATCAGAGTGACGGGGAGGCTCCATGCTGTGCTCAGCCACCTCGCTGCTCTCACATGTTGCCACAGCAAACACTTAGATCCCTTGTGTATTTACCGACATGACAGCTGGAGCCATGGAGGCACCTGTGGAATCAGCAGCGACTTTATTTAGACCCCCATCCCCCTCCCCCTTTTCCTCTCCTCCCTCCTGCACGCCTGGTCTAGCATCTCCACCACTGCTGACCACAAAACACTTTCCATTCTCCTCATCTTACCACCGCTCAGCCCGTCTGTCACACACATCAGCACAGACTGAAATAAATACCTCTAGTGTTACAAGCCAGCTGGGGTCATCTTGCAGATTTACAGGGTTTACTTTCTCAGCTATAATCATTCATCAACTTGTTAGCAGACGACACTCTGATAATCTGCTGAGGCTTGAACTCTCAGTTTGTGCCAATTTTTTTCCAGATAGCTGATGCTGTCATCATCAGCATTTTCCCTGAATGATTTGTTTTTAGCATCCTGAATGGGATCACTGTGCTCATAATTTACTATGTGGATTGACTGATCTCCGCTGCCTCTCAGAAAGTGCCATAACTGAACATCACAGGTTATTGAGCGTCTGTATACGTTTGAGAGATGTGCAAAGGATTTGTACGGTTGAATCACCGTGGCACCCTCTGCAATGTCGAACCCATCACTTATCTTGTGTTACAGACAGTCAGGGTTAATCAATGTCACTACCTGCTTCATTCAGAGCAGACAGCTCCTTCAGAACGTGGCTGCAGGTGCTTGTTATTACGGTGATGGTGTCATTGTAAATTTTCAGCCTCCATGGCAGCCATATTAAGCAGGAGCGTCTTCCCAGAATGCCTCTGACTCATCTGACATTTCACTCTGAACCCCAGTCTTTGTCTCTCCAGCCTGCAGCTCTATCTCTATCCAGCTCTCTATCCATTTTACATTACACCGTTCAAATTCAAGGTCACCACTTTTTAAACATCTACCTTTCCTTTTTTTTTTTTTTTTTTTTTACTTCTTGTTCATTCCATTCACAGATATTTTGTGTCACCAGTTCCTCTTCTCTTTAAACATTGAATTTCAATCAACATGAGCTCTTATGTCTTATGCATAGCATTTCAAGTACAGGGTGGAAATCAGTGTCAACGACTGTCTCTGTTTTTTCCTTCATAGTGCAGAAACACCCTTGCACCAGTTTGCACCGCCTGGTACTGCTGCTGTTTGTTTCCAGTTGATTGAATTTGCAATGTAATTAGGAATGACTCTGAGGCAGGGGCCATGGGTTTATGGATGGAGTAATATCTCCCCCAGGAGCCCTTTGAAATAGGATTGACTTTGGAAGGCATGTCTAATTATGGTTTTGTACATGGAGATATTCACGAAGGGCTGCACAGACAGCCCTGCTGCAGTCTTAAAGGTCTCAGAGTTGCTGCCATATAGATGGTCCAAACGTCCACGAGACTCGAGCTCTGCGAGGATATCAAGCTGTTTCCTCCAGGGCAGGACATAATGAGATTTAAAATAACAGACCTAAAGAACAGACAGTAATAATAATAATAATACATTTAATTTATAATGCGCTTTTCATCAGAGATCTCAAAGTGCTACAGGTTAGAAATAAAAAATGATTAAAAAAAACAACCAAAAAGTGTATTTGTTTTCCATTTCCACCTGTTGCCTACAATGCCAGGGCAACATTTAAACTGGTAATGTGTGCATTTGTGTGTGCGTTAAACAATTAGATTCCTACTGAAATGGAAACATTGCCTGAGCCACTGTGGGGTGTGATCCTACATATTGCATCTCCAACACTGAGTTTGCTCTCTGGGTTTTATAAGTTCAAGACCTGCAACATGATCACACAAGCCTTTGCAGGCATTCAAATAAACAGTTGCATGTGAAGCTACTGTATCACATGTTCTCACCAGTCACGTGTGTACTAGAAGGTGTTAGGTTTAAGAAAAAGAACACCTTTTTAGTAGCAAATATAACACATCAGTGTCAGTGAAATTTGGTGTCTTAATGCTAAACAAGACGCCAGGGAGTTGGCTTGCATGCTGCAGCCTGTGATGCCCTTTGAGAACATGTTTCCAATAACTACAACAAGAAGAGTTACTTTGGGGTGTCCTCTAGCTCACCCAGTAAGAACGTTCGCCCCATGTAGGCTGAGTCCTGCAGCGGCGCAGGTTTGAGTCCAACCTGCTGCCCTTCGCTGTGTGTCATCCCCCATCTCTTTCCCACCTTTCATGCCTATCCACTGTCACTATATAATAAAGGGAAAAAGCCCCCCAAAAAACTCTTAAAAAAGAACAATAATTACTTTGTTCATCTGTAAATCTGTAAATCTGTAAATGCATGGTTAAAGAATAATCTGATTGATAAGCAGGCCTGTATTATTAACGACACCAAGATCATGTCCTCGGTAATATTTCTAGGAATTTGGGGGTGTATTGAGTTCATGTTGTTGTGTATCATGTTGTGGGATTTTTTAAGGCTGGTTTGGATGTCTATAAGGCAGTTTTAAGTCAAAAAACTAAATAAATTAAAAGGGATTTGGTATTATCCACCAGAATTAGAGAAGGCTTTGAAACAACATTTAGATGTAAAATTACCTCTGTATTTCTAAAATACTGGCTACAGCCCTGCTGATAGGCTTACTTTTAGAGAATATTTTCCAATAACTTCTTAGAAAAAGCATCACAAACATTTTGAAGAAATCAAACAGTGTCTTGTTTAGAAAGAGTCAGAACTGCGAAGCCATCAAAATTGCATTTCAGTCAGGCTTTGATGATTCTTCTACTTGAGACAAGAGGTTTGTTTGTTCTGTAGTTGCATCTCACCAATAGTTTTCAGCATTGTGCTCTGGGGAGGTGCCTGATCCCCCCACCTCCTCTGTATGAGGAGTAATTAATGCCAGAGAGGAAGAAGAGAAGCAGAATTGCCTGTATGGAAGGTGATTGTTGTCTCAAACGTGCATATAGTCACTCACCTATCTTCAGTCACTTTATTAAAGGAACACGCCGACTTATTGGGAATTTAGCTTATTCACCGTAACCCCCAGAGTTAGACTAGTCCATACATACCCTTCTCATCTCCGTGTGTGCTGTAATGCTGTCTGACGGCTCCAGCAGCATCAGGCCAGCACAGAACCTGCAGGTGAATGGTTCCAGTAATCCTACTGCTCCCAATAAGTGACAAAATAGGTCATTGGTCGCTTTTAAGAGGATGTTGTTTGACTTGGAGGCAGTCACATCTGGCTGTAGATGTTTTACCTGATTTGGTTAAGATTGTGGTTGACTTTGAGGGATTTGCTGTTTCAGTTGTTTTATGTTCTTAGTGTTTTTGTGTATTTTGTATTTGCATGTACTGTATGTGTGGTTGTACTGCTGCCTGCCTTGGCCAGGACACTCTTGAAAAAGAGATTTTTAATCTCAATGAGTTTCTTCCTGGTTAAATAAAGGTTAAATAAAAAAAAAAAAAAAAAAAAAACGCCAACATGTTCCTATTTACATGTTGTGATTTGTAGAGTCACAGCATGTACAAAAAACAACGTAACATGAGACACAGCCGTCTTCTAACCGTAAACAAACCGGGAACTATATTCTCAGGCGGAAGAATATAGTACTTTGGCGGAGTGATATGCTCGCAGCAAGCCTGTCTGAGAATATAGTTCCCGGTTTGTTTACTGTTAGAAGATGGCTGTGTCTCATGTTACGTTGTTTTTTGTACACGCTGTGACTCTACAAATAGGAACATGTTGGTGTTATTTTGTCACTTTTGTCACAATTGGGAGCAGTAGGCTAGTTGGAACCAGTTACCTGCAGGATCTGTGCTAGGCTAAGCTAATGCTGGAACCGTCAGACAGCATTACAGCACGCACGGAGATGAGAAGGGTTTGTATGGACTAGTCTAACTCTGGGGGTTACGGTGAATAAGCTAAAGTCCCAATAAGTTGGCGTGTTCCTTTAAGAAAAGAAAACTTACTAAATAAAATAAAATGGAAAACAAATTGGAAAAATTTTAAACTTAATGAGAATGTGTTAATCTTACAATGGTAATCTGGAGTTGTGGATGTTTAGAACATGTGATGGACATTCAGATGGGATTTTACTTCTCATTCATTTATGATAATCCAAGCAGCAGAGAAAGAAAGCATGCCATTTGGCTGCAGAGAGAAAAGGACAGTGACAGAGGTTAATGACAGTAAAATCTTTAATAAAAAGCTGTTTAATTTACAACTTTGTGGACTGCTTCAGTTAATGTTTAACCGCTCTACCCAAATTGTTTTCTGTCCCCTGTCCTTTCTGCCACACATGAGTACATTTGGTCTGACTGCAGCTTTAGTCTACAGCCATGGTTTTGTTCTTGGTGGGAACATTGAAACAGGAATCCAAAGCTGTGTTCCAGGATCACATTACATGTTAATTGTAACCTAAGTTTTATGCAGTAGCCTACATGCAAAGATGTGCCAAAATTCAATGCATTACCTAAATAAAGCAAATAAATGTGGTGGTAAACAAAAAAAATGTCCCTTTTTAGTTCTGGCAACCACAGTTTGATTGATATATCAGCAGGAATTAGAAAGCCCATTAATTTCTTGTGTTCTCAAATATGAGTAGGCCTATAGGCTACTATAAGGATTAGTTTGTTGTACATGCTGAATAGAATCAGTAAATCTTCTACATCTATAGCTATTTTATGTGAGCTCACGTTATAGGCTTATAGTGCGTTCCATTTGTAATCGGAAGTCGGATTTTCCAAGGTCAAAGTCGGAAACACGCACCCTGACCTCAGATTCCTCCATTTTCCATTGCAGATTTAGTACCGCCTCATGTCTGAGGTGAGCGTGGCTGGTCGTCATAGCGCCGCCACAGGAAACTGACGTGACCTAATGCGAGACACACACAGAATGTGGAAGGTGTGTTGTTGTTGCCACAGCCAGAAGACAAATTTAGTTTCAAAAGAAGCTGGAGGCAGCAAAAAAACTATTTAAAAACGGTTTGTGTTTGTTCAGGACACCGCCGTCTGTTGCTAGCAATGATGACTGGTGACTAGTGACTAGTGACGATTCTCTCCGACCAATCAGTAGTCTGCAGGTTTTCACGTCACCTTTTGGTATCGCCTCAGCTCGCTGGGAACCTCCACGGAGGTGATACTAAATAAAGTAGCTGTTAGCAGGTACCAGGGACTTTCTTTCATAATGGAAAACCAAAAAAGGCGCGGCAAGTCAAGACAAGTCAAGCAGGTACCATGTGATGGAAAAACACCATATTATACAGACTAGATGGTGCTTGGTTTAAAAAAAAAAAAAAGGTACATCCTCCTAGCCTGACAAGCCAGCTCCACATCCAGATGTTGGCTCTGGGAACTCAATCCAAGGTGGAGGGGGGGGGACAAACGGTTGTCTTTCAAATTCTCTCTGCATACAATAGGATAGCGCTACAACCAACCAGAGCAACGCTAGTTGATAGGTTGATAGATTCAACTTTTGCCTATCAGGTCAGCAAAACTTATAACACATCTTCCTATTTTAAGAATGACTTCTGTGCCGTTCTTTGTTAACTCCAAGTCTTCCAGAAGACCGCTGTTCCCAGCAGCAGCCCACCGACTCTATACACAATGTGATTGGCCTGACTAGAGTTTGGTTTTTCCAGCTCGCAAGCCGGAGAGTGCCTAGACCCCCCTGGCAGCAAATTACATTAGCTGCCGCTAGGGTGCGTCTTCTAGGCTAGCATCCTCCAATAGAAGAGCCTAGACTCGTCTCCTCCTCTTCTGTGTGGCACTGATCAGCCCTCATACAGAGGCTGCCCTGTGCTGTACTGATGGCTCGTATTTCTGTTGACTTTCACATTATGCTGTTGTGTGTCGCGGTTTGTCTCCCGCCACCCGGCCTCTCACCATCCCGCTGGACGTCTGTTAGAGCGGACTGACTGAAGCTAAATGCCCGGAGTGTAAGAGCAGCCCTCCGGATTGATGCAAGCGGTGAAGGCGCTTTGAAAAACCTCCGTCTCTGCCCGAGAGTCGACTGGTAAGTTGAGTTTTGATGGAGGCAGTTTCTGCGTCATTTCGACCTACATTTTTTATTTATATCCATACAAAGCATTTGTATATTTTAAAATGTGTTGTATGGGCATTTATCTCCAGGTTTTGTTATGATCAGTTTTCTGATGTAAGATGGGTGAAATGAAAGAAACGAGCGCACCTGCCGCACTTCTGTTTAAAGAAGACATTTCACTTAATTTCGTCGCGATGTTCCAACTCGGACACTAATATTACACTGGCTGTTTTTATATTTTATACTTATAATGATCTTTTTCCGACCCCTGAACTTATTAACGCACGAGGACGAGCAGCGTGTGCTTAGAGGAGCAGTCCTCGTTCACAGCTCTAATCATAAATTATTGAACTCGTGGAGTCATTCACTTTAAGCTCCACATTTTCACACACGGCAGTGTCAGACTTTCTTTCCATGAGGCAGTCTGAAATTCGTAATGTTTCTAAAACAACAGCATTTATTTTCCTGAGGAAGATATAGCCTATAAATATAGACATATTTAAATATATGGCACAATTTGATACTCCCTTAGAATAAACGATATTTGATATTAGGGCTGCAACCAGTAGGGGATTAGCTAGTTTAGAGAATATTATAGATAAGACAAAACTTACGTAAGTCTGATGATTCAGCACCACGGACAGCGCCATGGATTTGTCAGCACAAAGGACAGTTAGGCCACTGATATTTCAGAGCCATGGTCGGGGCCGTAGGTTCTAACTTGCACAAACCTCAGTCAGATAAAGGCTCAATGAGTCAGGCAGACTAGAATAACATTCAACTAAAAAAAAACTCTGCCCCTGCACTCGCTTTGCTATGGAGAGGGGGAATGGCAGTTTAACAGTGACATGCATCTCGGTCATTTTGCCAACAAGGGGGGTAGCATCCCCCCTCAAATCGCCTGGTGGCTGCAACTAACAAGTATTTTCATTATTGCATAATCTCCTGGTTATTTTCTTGATTAAGACAATTACTTTGTCTATACAATGGTCATTTGATCTTCTCAGGGCCCAAGGTGTCATCTTCAATATGCTTCTTTTATCCAACCAACAGTTAAAACTGAAATATATTAAATTATTTATATCAGAGACGTCAAAGAAAAGGCCATTTTAGAAGCTAGAGCCTGTACATTCTTTGGCATTTCTGCTTATGATTAAAACTCAAAACTAAAATCAGTTATTCAAATTGTAATAGTTGATTATCTTTCAAATTGAATTGACTAATGAATTGAATTGAATGAAGTCTTAGCTCTATTTGTTAATTCACTGCTTGTAGCACCAGTTCTAGGTAATAAGGCAGTCTCATTAGATTTTACCCAGCATGTTAAAAGAAGAGTAGAGTCACTTCCTTTATCCGTCTCATCTGTCTGCTGCAATAATACTTGTTCCTACACACTCTGCTTTTTAAGCAAAATTGAAAATTATGACTACATACACTAGACGTCTGTGAAATATGCCAGAAATAACTGAAAGGAAAGAGGAATCTGTTGTATGTGCATTATATGCCACAGTGTTTTCTCTGTTTGGCAGTACAAATACACTCACCATCTCTCACTACATGACACAATGGCTTTGTGTGTCAGGCTCTCATTTTGTCTGAGGTGTAACATGGTGGATAGAGTGAGCTGCATCCAGTTGCTGCTGTTTGCAGGAATAAAAACATTATTAAAAAAGGGACATTGCAACATATATTATACTTTTTCTGCGATATATATTGCGAGATGAAAACTAGAGGTCGACCGATTCATCGGTTTTGCCGATTAATCGGCACCGATAGTTGATTGGTGGAACTATCGTTATCGGCAAAAATCCATGCCGATAGTTTTTTCAGGTTGCGTCCCTTGCTGGAGCGGCTGAGAAGCGCACGCTGTCATTCATTACCCAGTACACAGAGCTGAGAAGGCTCTGCTGGCATCATGCATTACAATAGCTCCTCTAGAGGCGAAATAAAAACTATCACTGATACCTGTGTTGTTTATTTCCGACACGTGTTACTGCGCGCTGCACGGAGAGCACATGCTGTGCGGAGAAGGCTGACATCAGATGCGCGTTTAAAGCATCGACAGCAAAAAGGTTTGTTATATCATTATAAAGTTATTCATTTGTTGCACAATGTTATGTGTGTTTGTTTGCTTTCGAGGCTGAGATGATGCTAAACATTAGCAGTAGGCTAACTAACCTCAAGCGGTTAAAACACTGACAAAAATGAACGCAAGTCAACCCAAATCGTCCACGATCCGTCTAGTGGCTGCCGCTGGAGAATTGAGATGTGTAGAATCGACAGCGCATTCATTTTAAAATCCTCAGCGGAGGAGCATCAACAACTGCCCGAAAGTACTGTACTAGCGTCGATATAGAGAGAGACTGGAGAGAGAGAGCGTTATATGGTGGAGAGACATAGAGAGAGACTGGAGAGAGAGAGCGTTATAAGGTGGAGAGACATAGAGAGAGACTGGAGAGAGAGCGTTATAAGGTGGAGAGACATAGAGAGAGACTGGAGAGAGAGCGTTATAAGGTGGAGAGACATAGAGAGAGACTGGAGAGAGAGAGCGTTATATGGTGGAGAGACATAGAGAGACTGGAGAGAGAGAGCGTTATATGGTGGAGAGACATAGAGAGAGACTGAGAGAGAGAGCGTTATATGGTGGAGAGACATAGAGAGAGACTGGAGAGAGAGAGCGTTATATGGTGGAGAGACATAGAGAGAGACTGGAGAGAGAGAGCGTTATATGGTGGAGAGACATAGAGAGAGACTGGAGAGAGAGAGCGTTATATGGTGGAGAGACATAGAGAGAGACTGGAGAGAGAGAGCGTTAAATGGTGGAGAGACATAGAGAGAGACAGAAGAGAGGGAGCGCCGGCGCTAGAACAAAGCCGTGAATCAGAGATATAAAACGTGTTTTCGCCGATCCATCTCTAGAAATGTGACTGTAGCGAGCATGTCACTATCACTAACGTTATCCACATTTATATTTACACGCAACAAATGATATATCCAGCTTCAAAAAAGTCTAAAAGTCGGAAGTTAGAACGAATGCATTGTGCAAAGAGTGGTTGCTATGGAGATGATACACAGTGTTGAGTTCCGTTGCTCTGATTGGTTGGAGGTCTATCCAATGAATGCAGAGCTATTTCTTTCCTGGTTCGGTTGGAACACGCCCCATAATCCCAGCCCAATGGAGCGGTTTCAGACTCACATTCTGACTAGAATCTGAGTAGGACCACGTCAGGCTAGGTCTAAACCGTTCTACAGAGAAGAATGGCGTCACTGTTTTGAGATTTGGCAAACATTTGGGCTTTTTTTGAAGAAATGTAAATAGTTTGTCCTTTATATGATTTATAATGCTCATTATGTTTATTTTTACACTGGATGACTCCAAATATGTAGGAGAACTGTTATAGACAACACAGATGCTTGTGTAGCATTGCTGTGGGTGTAATATCAATAAATATGACATTATTATTTTGATTATTGGCAAAAGTGTCTGGACTTTTTTTTTTGAAAAAATGTATGTATTTTGTCAACTGTTTTATCCAGTATCAATTCTAAATACTATCGGTCGATTAATTGGTTATCGGCAAATACGGCCCAACCTAACTATCGGTATCGGTAAAATCCACTATCGGTCGACCTCTAATGAAAACATACATACATGAATCTTCACCCTCTAGCGTGGTCCAGGGTCATGCTCTCCTGGAAGTAATTATTGTACATTTTAAAGGTACATGCATCAATCTGATGCACTTTGAGAGCAAAATTAACAGGCTAGATCTATTAAGAACGTTGAGCTCTATTAAATAATGTAATCAAAAACACATTGATTGTTAAGATAGGCTGGATTATTATCCTGTACACGTGCAATTATCCATCATGGACATATCTGTAGACGTGAAAGGTGTATAGTGTATATAGCTATTGTATTTGTATTTTTGTCTTGTTCTTGTTTAGTTTTTCTCTTTGCTTTTTTTAACTCTTCAGCTATGTGAAGTGTGAATTGACAAGTGAATTGAAGAAGAGTAATGTAAAAGGAGTTTTTGTTTATTATCAATCTCTGGACCTAATCTGTAGGAAATGAATGGGAAACATTGGATTAGTCATGGAACATGAGAACTGTGCAAGTTTTCCTTTTGTATGAAGCAGCAAAAAAGTTGTAGCATGACCTGTTTGAGTTAATTTGCCTGACTTGACATCCTTCCCGCGATGTGACTATTGCGCATGCTGAAACGATATATCATGCAGCCCTATTGTGAACCCTTTGCAGACGGCTTTGTTGTGCAGCAGCATAGTTTGTCAGTTGTTGTAAAGCTGCACCAGTTGTGCTTGGATGAATTTAAGAAGCTGTGTCATTGCTGCTCCTTTTCTCCTGATAATTATCCACACTGTTGGCAGCAGAGTCACTTTCAGAGATCACTCAAACTGAATAAATGGATTGCCTTTGATTGAGAGACACTAATGAGAGCTACGTGTTTGCTTGTGCACCTTCTCCATCTGTTTTTATTCATCTATTTCTGTGGTGTGACATGTGAGGAAGTGTCAGTTAGGAATTCAATTTTACAACAACAATTGTTTTGCAAAGGTTTTTACCGTAAAGAGTTGTGAGAGTGAGGTTTGCTGTCAGGATTTTCCTCTCAAGAATTCCTGCTGGTGGGTCACGTTTCCAAGTGGAGGGGAGGGGGGATTTTTTGAGAATGAATTCTCACAGTAAATGTGAGTTACAGCAAGCTGCAGTATCCCCACTACCTACAACATTACCGTAGCAACATGGCATCATGACTTTGCGTAAATATACACGCCACTTTCATAAAGCCAAATAGCGTGTTATTGGACGTATTTTCAGCTATCCACGTGTATGCCTACGCTGTATACAGCTGATGTAAACATACCCACCACGTGGCCTCGCCACGTTGCGTGTTATCGCGAGAACGCAACGTACTATCGCGAGAACAACGTCACACGCCTGTTAAAAAAAATAAAAAAAATAAAAATGGTTGGGTTTAGGAAAAGACCACAGGGAAAGGCTTTGGTAACAAAACAGTGACAAAAACACGGAAAATAACGTCAAAAACACGCTTAGGAAAACAATAAATGGTTGGGTTTAGGAAAGAAACATTGGGTAAGGCTTATTAAAAAAACTGATGCCTCTGTTATATCCATGAATTATTGCATCAACTGTGCATCATGCTGAAATAGTAAGTGTCTTGCAAGCAGGACATCTGTTCGAAGTTCACTTTTTCAGTTTTAGCAAGATGTCACAGTTATCATAGACCAGTACCATATTTTGAATCACTGCCCACCTCCCAAATACAGATCAGTCGGGTTTTGTTGTCAATGATTTCTGATAGCCAAGCTTAAAAGATTGTATAGGTTGGATAATTCGATTTACAGATATAGCAAGTTCTGAATTGAAGGATTTCATTAATTCAACACACACACACACACACACACACACACACACACACACACACACACACACAAAACATATATATATTTATATATATATATGACTTTGAAAAAAGTCATAGTATAGGAAGTTGAAAAAAAGTAATAAAAAGTCATAGTATAGTATGTTAAATAAAGTCTGGAAGAACATGTAAACTCCATAAAAAAAATAACCAGCTCAGACTGGGTATCAAACCAAGAGTCAGAGCAGTATCAACTTGTTAGAACTAATAGGATATGTATTAACTAATGGGATATGTACTAACCACACAGCCACCAAACAAATTCTGTGTATGTCAAAACAAGTGATAAAATAGTCATAGTATAGTATGTTGAGAAAAGTGATAAAAAAGTCATAGTATAGTTTGTCGAAACAGGTGATAAAAAGTAATGTGTATTGAGTATTTGTATGTATATATAATGTATAACCACACAGCCACCAAACAAATTCTGTCGACAAAAGTCATAGTATAGTATGCTTAAAAAAAATGTGTCTAAAAAAGTCATAGTATAGTACACTACTGGTCAAAAGTTTGGGGTCACTTAGAAATTTCCATTCCACTCCATTATAGACAGAATACCAGCTGAGATCAGTTGCATTGTTTTTTTAACTAGGGCAGCAGTTTTCAGATTACATTATGTGCTTACATAATCGCAAAAGGGTTCTCCAATGTTTTCTCAGTTAGCCTTTTATAATGATATCAGATTAGTAAACAGAATGTGCCTTTGGAACATTGGATATATGGTTGCTGATAATGGGCAATGTAGCTATTGCATTAAAAATCAGCCCCCCACTCTGATCAGCTGGTATTCTGTCTATAATGGAGTGGAATGGAAATTTCTAAGTGACCCCAAACTTTTGACCGGTAGTGTATGTTGAAAAAGTCATAGTATAGGATGTTGAAAAAAAGTAATAAAAAAGTCATAGTATAGTATGTCAAAAAAAGTCATAGTATAGGATGTCGAAAAAAAGTAATAAAAAAGTCAAAGAAAGTCTGGAAGAACATTTAAACTCCACGCAAAGTTAACCAAACCAGACTGCGTATCCAACCAGGAGTCAAAGCATTTGACCTGCTGGTACTTATGGGATGTGTGCTAACCACACAGCCACCACGCACCCAAATATAAACTGTGTCGAAACCTGTCAACGCATAGTTTGTTGAAAACAGTGATACAAAAATTAGTATGTATGTATGTCGAAAAACTAATAGTACAGTATGTCGAAAAAAGTCATATTATAACTTGTCCAAAAAAGTATTATTATAGTATGCGGAAACAAGTGATACATAAGTCATAGTATAGTATGTTAAAGAAAGTCTAGAAGAACATGTAAACTCCACACAAAAATGCTCAGCCCAGACTGGGTATCAAACCAGGAGTCAGAGACATTAACTTGTTAGAACTAATGGGATGTTTACTAACCACAGAGCCACCAAACAAACTCTGTTTCAAAAAAAGTCATAGTATAGTGTGTCCAAAACATTAATAAAAAAGTCATAGTATTGTATGAAGAATAAAGTCATGTATAAATTAAGAAGTTGGTCAGCGTATTTGAAGAGATCAAACTTTTTCACTATTTTCTATTACAGCACATCGGCACACTGAAAAAAAGAAAAAAGTGAAATAATAATAAATAGTGATGTCTTTAAAGGGGTGATAGAATGATTATATAGGGTATTTCATACTATTCCTTAAGGTCTCCTAATAGGGTATGTAACATTGGTTGGGCTGAAAATGGCCCGGGGGCTTTTCTTTCCTCCCTAAAGCAACACTGTGAATTGGCTTTATAATGAACGAGAGGTTTTTCTGCCACATAAGGTATGTTTATGGATATTTAGATGAGCTGCGCGCTGATTGGTTGCACACACACAGACACAGAGCTACCCCGCAGCGCACACACACACACACACACACACACACACACACACACACACACACACACACACACACACACACACACACACACACACACACACACACACACACACACCACACAGACACAGAGCACATATATATCTCTGCCACACACACACACACACACACACACACACACACACACACACACACACACACACACACACACACACACACACACACACACACACACACAAACACACACACCACTGCCCGGCGCACAGCACACACACACCTCTGCCCGGCACACAGCACATATATCTCTGCCCACGCACACACACACACACACACACACACACACACACACACACACACACACACACACACACACACACACACACACACACACACACACACACACACACACACACCACTGCCCGGCGCACAGCACACACACACCTCTGCCCGGCACACAGCACATATATCTCTTCCCACCGCACACACACACACACACACACACACACACACACACACACACACCTCTGCCCGGCGCGCGCACACACACACACACGCACACACACAGACACACTGTCTGTTACCGAAGTACAGCCATGCCCGGGCGTGAGCAGCGGCTTCAAACTTCATGTCTGCTCCAACACATAAACTCATCAACTAATGTTACTGTACAAAGCATAAGAGACAGCTTTGTTACAGTTTCGTCCTCCAGTGTGTCATGCACACACACACACCAACGCAAAGTTTCGGCATTTTCATTACAACTAGTGTTGTTGTTAAGTTATCCTTGGAACATAACAAAATCTCCACTTCCAGACAAGGAATCACAACTCACCCTGTAGCTAGTCAGCGTGGGGACATTTAGAGGAGAGTGAGCCCCTGCAAGCCTGTCCTCTGCCAGTGCCTCTGCAGCGCTGCGTTAGATCCACAACTCCCTCTCGTCCGATATACTCGTTCTAAACACTTTTCTCTGGGCCAGTAGGCTATTCCGTTGTACAGTCTGGAACACTGCATTTACGACCGTGGTTCTTTTTCAATATCCTTGAAAAACTTCCAAACTTTCTTCTTTCTAAAGTACGCTGCGCAGCTCGTGTGTGAGATCCTGACTGTGAAGGGGGGAGAGGCCGACAGGGAAGGCAGCAAACCCGGCCAGCATTGTGGAGCTCCTCAACTCCAACACAGTCCGACCAAATTTGCAATTAGCCATACATTTTCGTAAAACGGCCCCTATTTAAGCTTTACATAGATGATTTCTTGCATAAAAAAGTCTCAGAAGTGAAGTTTAGTAATGAAATAGCAGGCGAACAATGTATACAATTTCTGAGATCCGCGCGACCTAGACTAAGAAGACTAGCTGATCTCAGGTCAGTGGTGTAGTCTATGTAAATGTTGGGGCGTGACAAAGAGAGAGACTAGAGCCAAATGAGGAGGAGCTGCCGAGTTGACGTCAACTAGGTGGCTTGTTGGGATTTGCCCGTTTTCGGAGGCAGTTTCAAATTGTGAGATTTGCAGAGGAAAGAGGTGTCAATGGGATTTTGAGGTTCTATGTATGTCCTATTTACCCTCCTACCTTGTCATAGTTGAAAAACTGACAAGGTAAAATCGGTTTTGCATTCTATCACCCCTTTAAATACTCTTACCAACAATTCGCAACCCAAAGATTTACTCAATTTACTGTAAAGAGAATGTAGAGAATGTTCTGTATTTATTCTTAAAAAGTGATTGATTATCAAAGTAGTTGCTGATTAATTTTCTGTTGATCATTAATCGGCTTATTGTTTTAGTTTGAGAGTTAAGTAGTACTGATGCAGGACTTGTGTATTATATGGTGCTTCTTGCAGAAAAACACATGCGACTCAGTGCTGCTCCCACCCCCTGATGGTATGACAGTAACACTTATTTCCCAGAATCTGCATCGCTGCATTTGTTGTCTCATCACCAGTGGCGACGGTGCGCAGGAAGGTGGATCATGGCAACCATTTCAGAGGCAAAATGCAGGGTGATTGGTAACCAGGAGCAAGCCAGAGAAACTGTGCCTGAACGGGAAGTGAGGAGGGTGTTGTTTTTGTGACTTTTAACCTTTTTTTGTTTTTCGGAAAGAAGAGCAGACCATGCTGAGGTGGCAAAGCTGTGGTCGATGGAGGAGAGGGTGTAGAGGAAGGTGACAAGGAAGCAAGGGAGCTCCAAACCTGGAGAGGAAGATTAACATGTAAAAACAGTATTTTCCTCCTTTTCCTTTTTTCATGCAATCTTTAGGCAGTATTAAAAACTGAGGTATATAGAAAATATATTTTTGGAAAAAAAATAGCCCTATGCGATGCTACATTTAAAGTAGTTTGTTTCCAACATTTTTGTCTTGTTAAGTCAAAGCATTATGCAGGCTACTAAAGACCATTTGAACTACAATGTGATCTGAAAATGTTTTTCTAGAGACAACACGGGGAGGCAAAATTATCCGGTAATTCATTATAGTGTTAATTTTGTCACCTATTTTTAATTTAGTCTTAGTCTTAGTCTTGTGCCAAATGTCCTTGTTAGTTTTAGTCATATTTAGTCATTCGCATATCTTTTTTTGTTAGTCAAGTTTTCATCGATAAATGTCTCGTCATTTTTATCTAGTTTTAGTCAAAAGAGAATTCAATATATCTTAGTCAAGTTTTAGTCAAAACATGTTAGTCTTTTTTTAAATAAATTATTTCTGAGATTATTTCTGATAACCATTTCAGTCAAATAATTATATAAAAATAAATTATATAAAGTTATATAAATATTGAGTCTCTTCCTTATTTCACCAGGAAATTCCTGTTAAACGACAAAAACAACCACTGGAAATAGGAAAAGGGTATTTTACAATAACATTGAACGCAGCAGGAGGCTGGCGAGGCGAGTTTGAAGTGAACGCAACATGTGTTTTTTTTCCAGACAACGGCAGCTGTAGACTGTCGTACGTCCCCCCCTGTTGGAATCCTCTCCAGTGAAATCCAGACAAACAATTTGTACGCCTTCATTCTTGAATTTTTTGTTGTCAGTTTTATCGGTTTGCAAAAAAAGTGTAGTTGCAAATTATCTTCTGCTGGAATACCAAATAAAAACATTTTGAACACACAGAAATCCAGACAAACTTTTACACCGTTCAGCTGTCAGCATTTTAACCGTGTTTAATCCAGCTGCTAGCTAACGCTAGGCTAACGTTACCTGCTGTCAGGTGTGGTGTTAACTAGCTAGCTAACGGTAGGCTAACGTTACCTGCTGCCAAGTATAGTGTTACCTAGCGTCCCGTGCAGCGACAGTTTTGGTTGCCTCTAATGTCCATTTAGGAGCATCAGAGAGAAGCGCAGGCATTTAAGTGGCACCGAAATACGCGTTGCTATTCGGTCCGGTAGATAACGGTTGTTAAGGCACCGGTTGGGGCCGTATTAGCACCGGGTCTCGGTACCCAACCCTAGTAACAGCTGAATATTCTATCTCATGATGGAAAAGTAGAAACGATTGTAGACGAAAATGAAGAGAGATTTTATCTTAGTTTTTATTTTATGCTAAACATTTTAGTCTCGTCTTTTTTCGTCAACAATAATGCATGTTAATTTAGTCTTAGTCAGTGTTTTTGGACATTGGTGCAGTCTCTCTCGTCTTAGTCATGGAAAAAAAGGTCGTTGACGAACATATTTAGTCTCGTCTCATCTGACGAAATTAACACTAATTTATTAGATGAAACTAGGTAAGTCTGGAAAAATACATAATGTTATGTAGCAGAAATTTATACATTACAGGCCAAATGTTTGGACACACCTTCTCATTCAATGCGTTTCCTTTATTTTCATGACTATTTACATTGTAGATTCTCACTGAAGGCATCAAAACTATGAATGAACACATATGGAATTATGTACTTAACAAAAAAGTGTGAAATAACTGAAAACATGTCTTATATTTTAGATTCTTCAAAGTAGCCACCCTTTGCTCTGATTACTGCTTTGCACACTCTTGGCATTCTCTTGATGAGAGAGTTGCCTCTCCTTAGCAGTGGTTTCCTAGCAGCTACTTGACCATGAAGGCCTGATTCAGTCTCCTCTTAACAGTTGTTCTAGAGATGTGTCTGCTGCTAGAACTCTGTGTGGCATTCATCTGGTCTCTAATCTGAGCTGCTGTTAACTTGTGATTTCTGAGGCTGGTGACTCGGATGAACTTATCTTCAGCAGCAGAGGTGACTCTTGGAGAGGTGGCTACTTTGAGGAATCTAAAATATTAGACATGTTTTCAGTTATTTCACACTTTTTTGTCAAGTACATAATTCCATATGTGTTCATTCATAGTTTTGATGCCTTCAGTGAGAATCTACAATGTAAATAGTCATGAAAATAAAGGAAACACATTAAATGAGAAGGTGTGTCCAAACTTTTGGCCTGTACTGTACACTCACCTAAAGGATTATTAGGAACACCTGAACGATTTCTCGTTAATGCAATTATCTAATCAACCAATCACATGGCAGCTGCTTCAATGCATTTAGAGGTGTGGTCCAGGTCTAGCCCTTGTGTTGACTTGGGGTCACATTGACCCATTTTCAATTTTTGTTTTATATCAGAAAATATGGGACGTAGAAATAAGCGCTGAACATGTGTAGAGGAAAAATTTAACAATTCAAAATATTGGAAAAGGCAAAAAAAAAACAATTTGAAAAAAAGGCGTCAAAAATTTCAAAATCTTTTGTTTTTTTTCAATGTTGACGGGAAGACAACACAAGGGCTAGACCTTCTCCTGAACTCCAAACTGAATGTCAGAATGGGAAAGAAAGGTGATCTAAGCAACTTTGAGCGTGGCATGGTTGTTGGTGCCAGACGGGCTGGTCTGAGGATTTGACAATCTGTTCAGTTACTGGGATTTTCATGCACATCCATTTCAAGGGTTTACAAAGAATGGTCTGAAAAAGGAAAAACATCCAGTATGCTGCAGTCCTGGGGGACGAAAATGCCTTGTTGATGCTAGAGGTCAGAGGAGAATGGGCCGACTGATTCCAGCTGATAGCAGAAGACCCCACCGGGAACCACTCATCTCCATTTAAAATAGGAACACAATTTGCACGAGCTCACCAAAATTAGACAGTTGAAGACTGTTAAAATGTTGCCTGGTTTGATGAGTCTCGATTTCTGTTGAGACATTCAGATGGTAGAGTCAGAAGTTGGAGTAAACAGAATGAGAACATGGATCGGTCATGCCTTGTTACCACTGGGCAGGCTGCTGGTGGGGGTGTAATGGTGTGGGGAATGTTTTCTTGGCACACTTTAGGCCCCTTAGTACCCATTGGGCATTGTTTAAATGCCACAGCCTACCTGAGCATTGTTTCTGACCATGTCCATCCCTTTATGACCACCATGTACCCATCCTCTGATGGCTACTTCCAGCAGGATAATGCACCATGTCACAAAGCTCACATCATTTCAAAATGGTTTCTTTCCTTTGCAGGTGACAGCAGGTGGTTGTTTTTTCTGTAGGTTGAATTCCAGTTAAGAGCAGTTGAGCAGTGTGTCTTGTTAACCAGACTGGAGCAAAAAGAAAAATATCTGCCGGCCAGACTGGTGCACAAGGTGTGGATGACGCATTACAAGTGCAACAGTGTGTGAAGTTGCACCCGGAGCTGTGGGCTCTCTGCTGATAACTGAAGTTTAAACACAGGAGGCTGTTTCCATCATATACAGTGCAGCTAGAAATGTCGCATTACGGTTTACATATTATCTGTTTCTTCATTATCTGTGTCATCTTACGGAAGATCATCTTTTTTGGAAAAAGAAAATGGAATTTGATTAATCAACCTTAGAAAATGTGGTGCTTAAAGTGTTTTATCAGCACACTTTGGTGTGATCAGACTGTATATGATTACTTTCCACCCTTTCGTTTAGTGCCATCAACAGCAGCGATAGCCAGAGAGACGAGAGATGTAATCTGTATGTGAGGGCTGTGAATGGATGGACATGAGATGAGGTGAGTGCATGCCTCCAGGGGCTCTGTGCTCACACGGCAGAGGGAGGCACGTCCCAGTGTGTGCAGCACGGAGGCCATTCGACCTGAATGTAGAGAAACATACAGCAGAGATAGACGTGTTTCTCCGGCCGAGATTGATTCATTTTTCATCCGTCTGGGCATTCATGAAAACCCTTTCAACATAATTGTAAAGTGAAGACTGTGGCTCAGTGGGTCCCAGCAGCATGTCAGCTGTTATGTCTGATCAGGTTTGTCTGTCTGGGTTTTTTTAAGTTTAAAGAATAACATTTCCTGGAATGTTTTTAGCTCTTTTGTTTTGGAGTCTTTGCAAACAGCAGTGGTGTTACTCGTCCGTGAAGTGCTTGTATGTCTGCCAGCCTGAGGGCTCGGCTACAGTGAAGTAGAGAAATGTTTAATTTAGAATAAAGTGAAATCTGTTTGTGTGTTACAGGAGCTGTCTGTCTGGCTGCACTACTATGACTCTGAGCTCCTGAAGATTTTGATTATTATTATTATTTTTAATTTTTTATAAGAAATTCCCCACTTGATTCCTTAATGGGTTCTCGTAGCCAAGGTTTCTTCCACCACCACCACCACCGTAGCTCCATGGTGCCCACTATGGTGCCGAGGCTGCTGCCTGAGCACGGCAGCCTGCTGGGGGGCATCGCGCAAATCACCCCCAACCTATTCCTCAGCAGAGGGAACGTGGCATCCAACCGCAGCCTGCTGCTGTCCAAAGGCATCACCTGTGTGGTCAACGCCACCATCGAGCTCCCCAACTTCAACTGGCCTCACATGGAGTATGTAAAGGTCCCTCTGGCGGATATGCCCCACTCCCCCATCTCCTTGTACTTCGACAGCGTGGCTGATAAGATCCACAGCGTGGGACGGAAGCGAGGGGCGGTGCTGGTGCACTGTGCAGCCGGGGTGAGCCGCTCGGCCTCTCTGTGTCTGGCGTACCTCATGAAGTATCACCGCGTATCTCTGGCCGAGGCCCACGCCTGGGTCAAAGCCCGCCGCCCCATCATCAGGCCCAACGGCGGCTTCTGGCGCCAGCTCATCGAATACGAGAGGAAGCTGTTTGGTAGAAACTCTGTTAAGATGGTGCAGACACACTTTGGGGTCATACCTGATGTTTATGAGAGGGACCGCAGGAGCCTGGCTCCGTACTGGGGCCTGTGAGATCCACAGTGAGGAGATGGAGGAGGAAGTGAAGCCCTTTTGCCCTTTTGCCCTTTTGCCCTCCTGGACGCATGTTCAGGACAGGCGGAGTGAGAGGTGTGTAAGTGTACATCTGTGTGAGGCTTATTTCATGAAGACTGGTGCGTTTGGACAGAGGGAGTCTTAACCAAACACTGGTTGTCGGTGCTGTTCGTCCAACCAGCTGCCTCCATTTAGTCTTTGAGCGGGAGCAAAGTGACTTCAAGCCAAGAATCCTTCGGATCAAAGGATCAACGGGGACCACAATGATGCAGACACCAAAACAAGATCAGAGCGTGGAAGTCCGTGCCGTCATCTCCTGGTCTGACTTTCCAGTTTCAGTGGAGGACGAGCTCTAGGTGAAGGTGTTAGCTCTGCTCGAGACTGCAGCTCTGACAGTGATGCAGCTGAAGTCCTTTTCCTGACGTGATGATGTCATGTGGTGGTATTGTGCCAGTTTTGCAATAATCTTTAGTGTCAAGGGCAGCAGCATGTTCTCAATTATGGTAGCATTTAAGATAGGTGTACAGAAAAAAAATATGTAGACAAATTATTTTATTGGAATGTACTGACAGTGAGGAAAAATGGCATACTTTAACTGAACATTTAAATATGTTGATATATCTACCCTTTTTAAGGTGAAACATTTTAGAAGATGTGAGCTAAAAATCAAGGTTTAGGGAAAGCTCCTGTGTACCACAGGGTGACCATACTATATTATTGTAGTGCTATTTGACGCAAAAAAATATGTATGCTGCCTCAAGGGAACTGGTAGCTCTATGATAGATGCTTGGAAGACTATTTTCTATCCCACTGTTTTTGCCTTGTTGTCATAGGTTGCAAAAAGATCAGAGCAAGACAGAAAACACATTTTATTTCTGTGTGGAAACTCGCCTAAAAGAGCAATGTCACACAGGCTGAAGATCCTTCTTCTGCTGTCGTCTGCTGCTGGTTGACATTTTTTAACTTTGCTGCACATCCTGTCCCACGCTCCAAAAGTATTTGTAGGGGTGGGACAAAAGAATGAATGCTGCAGTAAATCACAATGCAGACCACCATCAAGACTCATGATATCACATAAAAGTAAACAATGCAGTGAACGTTTGTTGAAACGTTTTCTTCCTACTTTAGTGGTATGTTTTCCTCTTGAGCAGACGTGTTGAAAGTATTTCTTTAAAAGATATAAAGAGAAAATGTAGCAAATTCTCACATTTTAGAAGCTGGAACCAGAGATAATGATTATCCATCTTATCGAATAATCTCAACTCATTTTTCAGCACTACGTGTATCAGATGACTGTCCTATAATATATCATGTGTTGCACAATCAGCCATACTGTGAAACCATCGTTATTGCAGAATGTATCGTGTTAGTTTTGTATTGTGAATTTCCCTTCTTGACTCTTACTCCTACACTATACTGCAGTATAATAGCACTGTCGGGTGTGGTCATCAGACATCTCAGACCACACGCAGCAGTGATGTTGGATGTGACAGAGTTGACATTTTCAACCTACAGAGATCAGAGCAACAATGTTTTTTCAACTGTGACATAGTAGATTAAGTGTGATGTTACAATAAAAAACAAAAGAGTAAAAGTTTGGGGGTAAATAATTATTAGCAGGGGAAAGATGTTCTGTAATCTCACTTCTAATTATTTCACGCCCTAAAACAGTGATATTAAAATAATAATAAAAAAGATCTCATGTCACTGTTTGTGTTTAAATGTGTTTGGATTTATTTGAAGCAATACACCTCAAACATACAACATTTAAGGCTTTTACAGGAATAAGAATTACCATATTTTTTGGGAACTACAACAACATCTCTGAGATGTTTTTGCGTTTCCTCCTACACACGCCTCTTGATGTTTGCTCTGCACGGCTATTTTCCCCAAGAAGAAACGCTCTGTCATTCATTTTCATATTGCTGTGGCTATAGAGCAGCAGACAGATTATTGATGAGCGCCATTTGTCTTGTGCCCACACTTTCTGAGGGACCTCCGGAGAGGTCTCCACAATGAATGCCTTTACCCAGAGAGATGTCTGATGACGGGCCAACCACTGCAGAGTGCACAGGTGATGGGCCCAAATTACACACTGCACACACGATTTTCTCACAGCAAAAAAATAAATAAATCATCTCCTCCTCCTGCCGCCCCCCCATCTTCACTGTGCTAATGTGAGTACACACAGGAGGTTTCCAAAGCATAGTCAAGCGCTAAAAGTAAACACATCCTTCACCAACAGCAGGATACTATCATCTATCGTTAAAGCAGTAAGCAGAGCCATTTGCACCATCCCGAGCGTCAGAGGCAGGCCAGGCTCCAGAGGGGCGGGCCATGCAGAACCAACATCAAGTCTGGGGAGTTGACGTCGAAGACGGCAGCAACTCAACAGGATACATCAGACACTGGTGAGCTGCAACCAACTGCTGCTGTGTGTCACTATAATCTTCATTATGTATTCATTTGTCAGTCAATTAATGTTTAGTTTCTAAAATGTGAGAAGTTAGTGAAAAGGGTCTGACGCCCAAGGTGACATATTCAGGTTGCTGGTTTTGTCAAACCAACTGTGCAAAACCCAAAGATATTGAGATTCAAATGATATACAACTGGAAAAAACATGAAGTCCTGACATTTATGGTCATCCAATACAGATGCTAGCGCCTTGGCTCTGTGGAGGACCACTTTAGTTTAGACCAGGGGTCTTCCACGTTTTTTAACCAAGGACCCCTTAACTGAAAGAGAGAGATGGAGCAGGGACCCCCAACTACATACAGTATATTGTATAAAATGTTGAATATTAAACTGGGCCTACAATAACGTGTAGGGCGGCCTAAAGCCTTTATACATAGCTTTTTTTGCATAGAATACTAAGCTATTAAAATAGTTGTTGGAATGATTTTATGAATCATGTTTTAATGTTAAACATACATGTGGCACTGGAATAGCTCAGGATGAACTGGATCTGTGGATGGCCTTAGTGACTACCTTACCTACTGGCTAGTTTGCTAATAATATGTTGGATTATTTTTTTTTTTAGGACATTTCTAATTTTTGAAGAAAACCTTAAAAAACGTAACCATAATTTGGAGGCCCCCCCTGCATTGACTCTGAGGACCCCCTGTTGAAGATCCCTGGTTTAGACAGAAATATCTCAACAACTGTTGGATGGATTGATTCATGACTATACTTCATGACATTCATGACTCCCAGAGTAGACTTGTTGCTTGATAAACAACTTTATTGATTGCCAAAAAATTGCAAAAACAGTATTTTGTCTTTCTATTATTTAGTTTTTACCAGATTGATGAGGAGTTTACATTACAAATTACACATTGTGGGTTTTCAAGGCTGATTCCAATTTTCCTTAGACTAAATATCTTTACATTTGATTGTTTTTAGACATCTGTATTTCTCCCTCTCATAACAATATTCTGACAGTGTGAGAGGGCTGTGACAGCTTTAAAGCTTTAGCGCGTAACTTTTAGATATTAACAAACGTCCATTACATTCAAGTCATTGCCAAAATGAGTTGCTACAAAGCTAATTAAGACGATCAGCTCCACACAACTCTCTCTGGATTTCTCAGTAGGACTATGTTCAAAAGATTGGGCCGTCTGGCGACTTTCCCCTCGAGTTAAGATAAATGACCTCTTCCATACCTGCAAACTCAGAAGGGCTGAAAAAGGTGACACATTTCTCTCTTCCTCTTTCTCTCTTCATGTGGACATTACTTAGAATTCCTCATGGGGAGACAGAAACTACGCACTATAGCTTTAAGGATGATAAAATGTACAAAAAATAAAACTCAACAATTAGAATAATACATAAAATGGGGGAAAGGGAACATTTCTGTTATTATTAAGTCCAGTGTTGCATATCTGTGCAGGTTTTACTACAGCCACACAAAGCAAATGAACATCTGCTATAACTGCAATGAATTACTGAATCACGGCTTCGCTGAGCTTCAAATAATACGGCCTTTAATAATTCACTATAATCGGTATGAGCTACAGCACTACTCCTGTATCAATAGGCACAGATCCTGCATTTCCATTTTAACAAGGCCATACACACAAGGCCAGTTATTAATATAAACATGCTGTTTCTCCGCTGCTTCAATTTCAGGCTCTCCGCCGTCGTTAGAGTTGTAATTTGACAACCTGATTTAGCCACACAGTAACATATGCTGTTGGATGTGTTTCAAAGTATTTATTTTTTAGTTGAAAACATAAAGGGACCAGTCACATGGAAAATGCTGATTATTTGGTTGCCAACAGCACTTGGAAGTCTTAATAAAAGCCTCCCAGTCAGACTAAGGATCATCTGAAACGCCGTAGGAGATGATGGCTGATACTGTTTGATTTGTAGTGTTCCTCAGTGTCGTCTCTGGGATGTAACACTGACTCATCGTCCCTTGCCTTTACATCCTTAGCTGTCTGAACTGATTGATGGAGCCGACACTGAGGCAAACCTGTTAGCCATGGAGCTGTATTCAATTTGTACTGAAAATCTCAACAGTGAAAATGATTCATATTTGTGTCCAGGTCAATTAATGGTGAAATTGAGGCCTCATCAATCCACAAGTGTTGCCTTTCGGTGCTTTCTTTGATTAAATGCTGGACCAGGTTTCTATGAAAGAGAGAACTAGTGTTAAAGGATCATTTTCTCATTGTCAGCAAATCCCACGAAAAGACCAAAACCAACAATGAGTTGATCCAACAGGTACTACAATATATCTTATTCCTCTGTGTCACACAGCTTTATTGCTGTGCAGAACTTATTAAAACATCAGTGAGCCCACTGATGCACTGGAAGAACATGGGCACTGTAGTTTATTTTGAAATCCCACATACACTGTCCTGCTGCTGATAATACAATGACACAATCCACAAATGCAAATAGTTCCCCACAAATGCACCATTTACTCCTTTTTGAGTAACGTTTGCTAAAAACTACAGTGCCCTGCTGTTTTAACAAGTTACTTAGCTTCTGTTTTTAATAAATTGTAACTATAAACGTGTGTGGCCTTTTCTTTAAAGATTTAGAGTGGGAACAAACGGGTTTGGGTGAGTGCCACAGACAAGGTAGGGAAGTCAGAAAAATAAAAAATAAAAATATAGAATACACAAACTACAGTCCCCCAAATTGTATTTGACTGCCTTGTTTTAGCTAGGTGTTAGCCTGGGTAAACCCTGACGAACTTCCGGCAAATTTAAGATTTGCTCTGCAAGTCAGTCTAGCCAAGAGCCCATTTCCAATGTCCCCAAAATCGAGGCACCAATCACAACCGCTGAGGCGGCCTTTTGTTTACATTCAACATGACGGCTACCGAAGCGCAGCGTTGGTCTGATTGGTTGAAGGACTATCCAATGCGCCCATTAAGAGAGGCCCAGAGGCATTTGAGCGTTGGTGACGCCCCCTTTGGAAATGAACTGTCAATGAACCTTTCCCAGACCCCCCCCTCTCAGTTACAACTGAGGAGGGTCTAGGGTCAGCCAGGCTAGCTAGGTGGGCCTATTAAGCAATTTAGTGCTTTCTGGTATTGGTGTGAATGTTGGCTGATAAATAACAAGAAATTGCAGTAAAGATATGTATTTTTGAGGTCATTTAGAAACCATTATTACATTACATTCTCCACAAAAGAGCATCGATTATCCAAATTCTGCTGGTTAATTTTCTGTTGATTAGTCGATAAATTGACAAATTGTTTTAATTACGTGTTTAAAAAAAGCAAATAGAGGTTTTAGACTCTCAAATATTACTACTACCGGCCTCCAAAGTCCAGAAATAGTTACTCATCATGAAGACACTATTGCGATTTCAAGCTCTTCCTCTATTTTAACAGTTTAATGCTGTAATCTCTTAAAACAGCAGCTTTTGATTTGTAAACTACCATATCTTTTTAATTTTTTATCTGTGGATAAATGGAAATGTTATTGGAAGAAAGTAAAGCAGGAAGCAACTCTATTTACAAGGGTGAAGGGAATGTTAATGTGCAGAAGCAGCTGTTTTTAGTCAATAATGTGACTGACTATGGCCATGAAATCCCAAAGAGCAGCAGTCAATACAGCACAGTATCCCTTCAATCTCGCTTCTCTCCCAGAGTTCAGCGTCGCTGACAACAGGCGTGAAGATGACAGGCACAGGCGGTCTGCATTTCCAATTACACAGCATCAGTCAGTAATTGATTTGAGCATTTGTAATTTTCTGTAATCCCAGTGTTCACCGTGAATTAATTTTCTGCAGGAAATGAATTAGGGAAACGACGAGTGATAAAATGGATGTTGGAGAGCACACCTGAACACAAGTGTGAGAACGATAATGAGAATGGTTTCACAGAGCCCCCAGACATCTCATTTGATTGGCTGAGTTCAACTGCCAGCGATGGCCCGGCAGGCTTGTCAAAGGAGAATTTATTCCATTTTGTCGCAAAGTGACGGAGACGAGGCTGCTCTGGCCGGAGAGAAAGTACATTATGGAGTAAAATGACGGAGTGAAAATGTGCAGAAACATCCCTGCATTTGGAAGAGGAAGCTTTTCGGGGCAAGCAGGCAGAATAATATAAAAAGCCAAGTGACTTAAATGACTCATTTCAAAGCTGTAATACGCACATACTGGAACAGAAATTCAAGATAAATGGAACCAGAAAACCAACACTAGTACTTCTTGTAACACAAGTACAACACTGATGCTTTTTTAAGAATGTGAAAGGAAAAGGAAAAGACATTTTAGGAAATACGCTTATTTGCTTTCTTGACTAGTGACGTGAGTTACGTAAGAGGATCGACTCTCATGTCTGTACGCTAATTGTGAAGCTTCTGCTAGACGCTGCTTAGCTTAGCATAGCTTAGCATGAAGACTGGTATATAGCATAGTATAGGCCTACTATACTACTGTATGACTCATTACCAGCCACAACAATGATGCTGGCACTGTTTTCACCTTGTGTGTGTGTTTGTCATCATGGAGACACCAACTGTAGTGTTTGAGTACTTTGCCAGGTGTGTACATGTTTGCGGCCAGATGCAGTAACAACTCCTCTACAGGTGTGTACTTGAGTTCAACATGAAGGCCAAGTCCAAAAATGAATGTGGTCCGAGCAAAGGGTGTTACGCCCCTGGATCCCATCACCCAAGAAGGCCTCTTTTTTTTTTTTTTTTTTTTTTTTTTTTTTACTATACTATGATTATTTTATTAAATAGCCTACTACACTGTATAGAATGGCATAAAAATGTCATGTACATCAGGAGGGGGAATTATGTTAAAATGCTGCCTGTGGATTACAGCTCAGCATTTAAAACAATGACCCCCTGCAGACTCATTAGAAAGCTTGAAAACCTGGGACTTAACTCCACCGGGGGGCAGCTGGCTCTTCTACTTCCCGACAGGCAGACCTAAGGAGGTGTGGGTGAGCAGCCACACCTGATCCCTCTTAACCATCAAAACAAGAGCCCCCTAAGGATGTGTCCTGAGCCCCCTGCTGTACTCCCTGTACACACCTGACGACTGTCTGGTCTGCTATACCGAGAATAGACTTTTTAATGACATTCTATACTAAATAAAAACATGTCATTTTTTACATTAAATGGTTTTGAATATATTGTGCACCATAATATTGGCATGTGACAAACTTTAAAAAATCTATGACACTTTAAATAAACTATATGCATATTTATTTATATCGCAGTTACATTAGTTAGTCATAATTACAATGCCACAGCATGACACTGTAATATACAAAAAGTGCTGCTGCAATTTTAGTTCAGAATCAGACAACTTCTTCCAGACGTTCAGCTCTTGTTGCACCCAACACCAAATCACAAAAAACTAAATTGGTAACATGGTTCCCTTTAGGTCACCAAATCACAACTCTTTCGCTACAAAATACACAATTTGAAATAGCCCAAGAAGTTTAAAATCTCCTTGAAACAGTGCAACAAAAAGTCAAATCAACACAATTCAGGAAAAGGTAAAACCCCTGCCTCGTTTGAATGTTAAAGATTTCATATTAAAACCAAAACAGCCAGAGTTTCATCAAACCGACCCAACCAACAAATGTAATTTAAGTACAATAACAGGCTTATGATTCACCAGCTCTGGTTCAGTGGGAACAAAGGGAGTCATGAATAAAAATCCTCTCAAACAGGCAAAGCCACTAATATCTCAAGATGTTTACAGACTTCGTCTTCCAGTGTTTTTAATGATATTGCACACCTAATAATTTAAATATGAGTCATATCATTATTAATATAGACTTTTTTTGCAGTGAAACTCAGTGGAAACCATCTCCTAAAAGCCTCGCTGGTTATTGATTTAAATATGACCAATACAGCTGACCTAAGGGTAACAATAATACTGTAGATGGGAAATATTTATACGAAAGCTTGAAATTTGAACAAACTACCAGATGTGAGTGACAGCTGAGTTGTGATAAAAGAGATATTGCAGAACAAATAAAAAACCAAATAAATAGAGGAATCCAGTGACTTTAAACATCCTTCTCTTAGTCCAAGGTGAGAGTCCGTGCAGTACGAGGTGCGTCGCCACATCTGTGGATGTGTTATGTTGATTAGCCTGTGCCCCGTTGCCATGGCAGCCGCAGCCCAGAGCTCAGAGCAGGTCAGGCAGTATGAGGCCGGGGGGTTTGGGCTCCACACAGTTAATCCAGAAATTGGCACAGCTGGCGTGGTACTGGTGGCCCCCGTACAGCAGCTTGAAGTTGTCCGTCTCCGAGTTGAACGCCTGTCAAAGTGAAAGATATTAAGATATTACACACGTGAACCACAGAGACAATAAACCCATCTGTGCACACAGGAGGGATGAATATGGACAAGAAGTGAGACACTTTCTTATGCCTTTACTCTACAGTTCTAGTGTGATGCTACTTGTTCTGGCTACTGCTGAACCGAAAAAAAAAAACTATGATTTTTCGGCACGATTCTAATACTGAATAAAAAAAAACACTTACAGTTGGCTCATACATCTACATGGCATCTGGCTCTAATTGGCTCTAATGCCTCGTTTTAGGTACAGAAACTATTTGTACTACTGTAGACGTTTGGTATCATTCCGGGCATTATTAGTGGGGTACTTTACGAGATACAAACGTGGATCCATTAGCGCCTGCACTAAGCTAACCAGCTGATAACGCTAACTCGACCAACGTTCTAACAAGGGAAAAAAGCTTATGGGGGGTTGTTTGGCTCGAGATCAAGGTGCAAAGCAGCCTAGGGTGAAATTACTCCGAACCATCACTTTAAGAGTAAAGTTGCATCATTGTCCATGATCTGTACCAGCAGATATGGCTCAGATTATCTTTTCAGTCAGAGACAAAAGTCAACAATCTCCACAGCGACAATCCTGATGCTTCATAATACGATTTGCTTTTGTGGCTGAACACTTCTTGTTAAATTTATTGTTTAAGGGGGGGCCACCGAGGAAGCGCATGCGCCCCATGTAGGCTGAGTCCTGCAGCGACGCGGGTTCAAATCCGACCTGTTGCCCTTTGCTGTGTGTCATCCCCCATCTCTCTCCCCCTTTCCTGTCTTTATACTGTCACTATCTAATAAAGGGAAAAGCCCCCCAAAAAAATAATCAAAACGTATTGTTTAAACGTTAATGATCTGATACACTGTAGAAGAAAATGATACGTGGTGATATGATTGAGTGCTGTGTGTGTGCAATCAGGAGATGCTAATGTGTGTGCATCCCTGGTGAAATACTGGACGCTGAAGCCGGGAGAGAGGAATGAGTCATTTGCAGTGAATCATAGCTTCCCACACAGGAGAGGGGAGGCGCATGCAGAAAGCAACAACTGCATACAAAATACACCACCACAGCACACCATCAGGGGGGAACTTCGGTATTTTTCAACTTGGACACTATTTTCCCATACATTTGTGTCTAAGTGACAAATGTGGACAAAAATCTTTAAAATTAGTCCAATATTGAGCGAGAATGCTGTAACCGACAGCCACGACCCGGGCTGCAATGTAGTCATGTAGGGCAAAGGTACATCAACAATTTCCATCCACTAAAACATTTTTGTTATTATGATTATTTCTGTAATCTTGCGAGATGACTTGCCGGAAGAAAGCGGCATGGTATTCGAGTGGGGAAAAAGGAGCTCCTGGGAGTTTGTTGTTTTGGAGTACAGTACTTTGGTTATCTAAAAGATTTATGTCGACCTACACTTCGCGCAGCTTTTATAGACGTTACCTTTGAATACGGACAGGCTGAAGTTGAGGCTAGTTGTGCTAGCATACAGCTACAAATGGATCCAAACACTCCGGTCCATACACTGCGCCTTTTGACCATCAGGGCTGCAATGGCCCGTTTTAGCTGGGATGACTACTGCCAACCAAAGTGGCGAAGAAATCCTATACCAAAGCACATTTTCTTAAAGAAAAATGTTGTTCCAAGAATGGAGAGCTAATGCTTTTAGCTAAAGTTAATGTGTTCACCTGGCATCAGTAAGTTACATATAAAAAGCATGGCAGAATAAACAACTTCTCCATCTTGCCATGATGGGCAGACACTTATATTAACAATCTGAGACTGTCAGTGGCAAAAACAAGCACTTTTAGTTGACGTACATTGAAGGTGCGAATTTTCCTTAAAAGGGTTAAACTGCAGCTCGATTCACGGCTACAGTGTTCTCGTTCATTACTGGACCAATTTTAAAGAGTTTTGTTTGCATTAGTCGCTCGCAGACACAAAAGCATGGGAAAATCAGGTCCAGGTGGAAAAATACGAAAATGTACCCTTTAAGTCAAACACATCTCCACCTGCCTGAATGCAGTCTGCAGCACAAATGCTCTTGCTGGATGAAGGTCTTTCTCAAGCTAACTGAATGACACATTCCTACATTGCTATTTTTTTTTCCTCACACACTCACATTTCACAAGCAGAGCGATTTCCTTTCAGACCTTTTTTGTGCCCTGCACTTAACGACTGCCTAAGCTGGAAAATGCTAGAGGGAGAGGATGCTACATGAAAGGGTGGTCACACAAAGAACACTGTGAGTCCTCCTTTCACTGCAGAGCCTTTCCCTCTCAAACACACTGAATCATTCTTAGCCTTCACCTGTGTGGCAGTGAATATGGGCCAAAATAGTCGGTTTTAACTAGACAGCTGCTGTGTATTATTAAACCTTTTCAGACAGGCAGCCATTAGTAACTCTACTCTGGAACATGAATGACAGTATTCAAGCTTTTAGCTGGAGATGGTCAGATAAAACTAGAACTAGTAATTCAGCTGACCTTTCTGCCTGCATATAAAGATTATATAAAGTTACATGTAGATAAGATTAAAAAACTACCCTGAATCTACTATCTGGCTTTCTATACTTCTACTCTATAAGAATTAAAAATAAATGAGGAATAATTACCCTTAACCTCCTGTCATTTTCTTTAGTCAATGCCTGTAAGCACAAGAGGAGTCAGCATGTTCATTCAATGCCCAGAGCAAAGAAAATAGTGCACAGAATGAGCAGCAAGCAAAGACTCAGATTAGGTGTTTCACCAGGACAGAGCACCCAGTTTATTTGTGGGTGAAAACGTGAAAGTATCAAAGTTAGTATTCCTCAGGGCTCCTACACATTTTCCATCGCAGATTTAAGAGATTGGTTATGACTGATCTGAAATATTGATTCAAGGTTTTAGTCAGTGTTGCGTATGCTCATTGTAGCAGATCAGTGCAGTCAATCTCAGCAAGGCCTCTCTCCGGCTCTATCACCACTGCGGTGGCACTTCACTTGTAAAAAAAAAATTAAGAAAAAAAAATTCTGTCCAGCAGATTCTGTAGAGTTGGTTTTATGTTGAACAATATATCAATATTTAAAATTCCATTTAAATAAATGTAAACTTTTATTTTATAATTTATTAACTAAGTTAAGTTTAGTCCAGTTTGTTTTTTTCTGCTGCTATTACCAGCTGCTCCAACAATCCATCAATCCTTGTGTTTTGGAGTGATCTGCCTCCACGGGCCGCCCTGCATCTCTCTCTCAAGAAATATGTGTCCTTGTACCTAATAAGAAATATTTCTTATCACCGGTCTGCTCAGTCTGGCACCTTCTAAGCCAGTGTTTCCCCTCTGGATAATTTCACTTCGATCCTTAGGCAAGTAATCCATTAGAGGCCGCCATATGTCCATAAAGGTGTCGTCATTTCCTTTTAATTTGGCACTTAGTCTTTCCATAGGAAAAACTCTAAACATTTCTTTGTACCACTGAGTTACAGTGGGAGGTTTCTCACTAATCCAATTAAATAATATACATTTTGGACAGCTCCAGAAGCAGTGTATATATGTCCCACTTGTTAACTTACATTTAAGCATCATGGGTTTTTAATAAGTTGTGTATTTCTTCTAATTAAAATGGAATAAATCATGGAGTTTGGTGATTTAAATCCTAAACTAGCAAGTGTATTTATGTTGCTATACACAGCACTATCACATCCAGGCTCTGGAGCTCGGACACAAGCAGTATCTTAATGCTACTTTTTTACAAAAGCCTGTATCATAACAAAATTCAGACTGAATAACTTCCACATTCACACGGACTACCTTCATCTGTCGGAGAGGGCGAACGCTGACTGTGAATAACCCAACATCTCTGCTTTCATTGTCAGTGTAAGGGCAGTATTGTGGCGGTGCTTGAGACCAAAACATATCAGCAGCCGGATCAGTTATTAGCTAAGAAATATTTTTCCCTGGGAAAATTCTTACGTTCTTTGCTGAACCTTTTGAGGCAGACATTTTGTCAATTACCAATCTTTTAAGGCCTGGTGTTACCCAAAGTAACCGTGTAGGAACCCTGCTAACCTGAGGCACAATACAGCAAGCTGTGACAGAGATGGGCCACCAGAAAACTGATTTACAAACTAAAGGTTTGAGGATATGGGAACATTTGGCAAAAAAACTGACATAGCTTGGATCCAAAATTCTGTCAGCACTGCAGTCATACTTCAAGTAAAAGCTACACAGAATAATCAATCCAAATCCGCAAGGCACTTCAGAAACCTGCATTAATATAAATAGCCAGAAATGCTAAATTATTCAACTTATAACCCTTTCCAGTGCTCCTCCCTGTAATTGCTCAAATTAGCATTTATCATTTAGCAGTAGCGCTGGAGCATCGTTAGCTAAAAAGTATCACACACACAACATAACTGCTGCTGCCTTTGAGCGATAAACTGAGATGAGATGAAGCTGCTCCCGGTTGCCCATCCCTGCCTCCTGACCCAAAGAAGAATTAGAGATGACAACTGCGGCATTCCAAAATTAGCGGTCCAACAACAACAAGGTGAGAGGGAGACACTCACTCAATATCACAAAATGATTTTGAGGCGTATTCTGTCAAGAAATGGGATACAATTTTGCAGCAGGAATTAAGCAGGAGCCATGAAGCTCATCTGCTGTCAAGCATTTTTCACATTTCTTTGATGCCACATCAATATCTACTCCCTTCAGTAGAAAAACAAATCAGTACCTCTTCACTAAAGGACAATGCAACAATCAGTGCAGTCTGCTGCAGCCAAAGCTGTTCTGTCACTTCATTATTCTCTGAGGGGATGCTATTCTCCACTTGGCTTTTATTCATTTTTACCAGTGTGGCTCTGCCAAAAATGCAATTAAAAGATGGGTTATTAATCTCATGCTAGTGGCACAGAGACAAAATAAAACTGCATTCATTTCAGCCTGCCTCTATGCACACCAGAGTGAGATGTGTGAGAGAGTGTGTTGCTTGTGTGTGCATGTCTATTGTCACCTGTACTCTGCTTGTGACTAATGTGTAAGCCACATCTGCTTGTATTCTAGATGCCTCTCTGTCAGCCACATCTTGCCTGGACTATGCATCTGTTTCTGGCTGAGCAGCCTCTATCCTGCCCTCTAAACCGCAGGGTCCGAGAATACCATTAATGGCCCACGTCGATGAAAAGCACAGCCACCGTAGGCAAGGAGGTAGACATACAGCAATTCTGCACATAGCGCCCCAGTCAGAGTTAATAACTGAACACTTATCAGAAATACCAATGGTTGTTAGACGAAAGTGGCGAGGTGAGCAGTTACCTCGAGATAGAGGTGACAGAATAGAAAATGAAACCCTTCCAAGACAAAGTGACCACCTTTGTGACCTTAAAGAATCAATCCCAGAGTGCACCCTTAGGTGCCAAAGTGACAACTCTTCCCTCTCACTTATTTCAAGAGTGCACATTATTATTCTGATACACTTTTTTTTTTAGATCATTTTTGGGGCATTTTAAGCCTTAATTGACAGGACAGCTGAAGACATGAAAGGGGAGAGAGAGGGGGGGAATGAAATGTAGCAAAGGGCCGCAGGTCGGAGTCAAACCCCCAGCCGCTTTGTCGAGGAGTAAACCTTTATATACGAGGTGAGCTACCCAGGTGCCTGATACACTTTTCTTTAGTCATCCTTGAGTATAACAGCTGGGACTGCTCGTTAAACCCCTCCTCTGGTTGTCCAATCATAGCTTAGCAGCTTTCACTACTAGGCCCGTCAGGCCGGTCAAGCATTGGATTTCTTCCCATGAAGCGGTGTGCATGGGACACCCAGCATTAAAATAGTTTGGATGGTGGTATATTTTTCTTTAAAAAACACAAGAGCAAAAGTGTAAAGAAGGTATCAAACAGCGTGTTTGTCCCCCCTAAAGTAAGCAGCAATCATTAGCATGTCCGGCTAAATAGCTTACTACCTACACTTAAGCTTGCAACCGGGAATTAATTCAGAAGTTAAGGAGCTTATAATTAACTAGCTACATTATTTTGTGTTGTTACAGGTTACATTAAGACATTAAAACTATTTCCACACAGTGTGGAAGCCAGTCACTATCAGAGTTTAGGCTAAAGTTAGCTCTTGCCTGCTATTTATCAAAGTTAAGGAAGTTTACAACTCAAGTTACCTGAGATAGTGTTACGTTTGACAATCACTGTAGTCTTCATTCTAAAAGTTTAATCAAACTTCTAGAACCAACTCTCTAAAACTAAATATCTGCACTGCAATACAATAAGAAAGCAGTTTTACATGGATCATCAGCTGGTGAGGATGCTGAGTCTTTGCCTTGGGCATACAGATTTAGTTTCAGTCTTTGTAGCCATCAAACCAGCAAGTTGTAAACATAAAAAATACATAACATAGCCAGCTATAGCTGATCTGCCAGCGACAGCTCTCATCTTTGTCACTGGCTTGAAATGAGGACCTGCTTTTGTCTACACTTGTGTTTGAAACCAAAGAGTCATGACAAACTGCATTTGCACCATGTGAGAAACAGAAAGCTTGACAGGCATAGCAACAGTAACTAAGAGGGGCGGGGCTTAACAAGTGGTCAATTGATTCAAGTTTCAAGAGTGACTAATGGTTTCTATCTGTTACAGTGTGTGTCTATGCAGAGAGAAGAGAATCCTGTCACTTTGGCCCCCCGCCGGGCTCGTCGGTAAGAGAAGAATAGGCCCCCTGAGGCCCCCAGTGGGAAAGAGTAGAATGAGATTTGGTTGACAGTTGAATGTCTCATACTCTTTTAAACAGACGTCCAATAGTGCTTTCTTCTTTGTTCTGCAAAATGTTTCAAAGTCAAAGAAATGTCAGTTGTTATCCGATGTGGATGAGCACATTTATGTAAAAAAGCATCCACTAATAGGTGTGTGTGTGTGTGTGTGTGTGTGTGTGTGTGTGTGTGTCCACAAACCTTGCTGCGAGCATCAACGTTGAGCAGACACACCCCACAAGCCAATTCCTTGGCATTCTTGATGCCGTGCCTCAGAATACAGGAGGAGAAATCGAGGGAGCTTTCATCAGGCTACTCCCACAAAAGAACACACACACACACACACACACACACACACACACACACACACACACACACACACACACACACACACACACACACACACACACACACACACACACACACACACGTTTACTTCCAGCTGCAAAGCAAAATGTAGTCATTTCTATTCTTATAACAGTAGCAGTGAGAACAAGTCTGCTTACAGTAAATATCAACTTTTTTATAAGGACTCTGCTTGACTTCAGCTATGTGGCATAAAACCAAACAATACCAGAATAAACATCTTTCTTCTTCTGCATTCTTTAATTAAACATTAGTTCCATGTTGTTTTCTCTCCCTTCTTGAGATACTGTGTGTGTTATATTCTGCAGTGTGAAAAACAATATTGCTTCTCTGCTGGCCCTGTGGATGAGGACAGTCCTCCTCCTCTCGGTTTCTGCGACAGCTGAGTAAATCTATTTAGTCCTTGTCATCCCTTTTGATCCGAACACTGACCTACCAAAAGGCTCTGGCTACGTCGCAACCAAATCGATGAATCATTGATTTTAAGCTAATGGACTGACAATATTGGATCCGCTAACATTTCATTATGTTATTGGCAGCCCTTTTATTGTGAATTGACCCACAGTGCTCTATTATCATGTGTGGTTGTGTGCCTGCACTTCAAGATTTTAAACATGCCTGGGTGATAATAGAAGGCAGTAAAAGGAGCTTAGGCATCTTTTGCTGTATGTTTACGGTATAACTGTCCTGTGCTCTGGAATATTTATATTTTTTGAGCATCTTACAGCGAGCTTGGCAAGCGACATGAAGCCCATGAGGTTGTTCCACACACGGCTGATGTCCTTCAGCAGCTGCTGCAGCTTCTCAGAGCACACGGCTGTCGCCTTGATGCCCAGCTCCACGCGCCTGGTGACACGATACACTTCCACCACGCCTGTCAGAGAAAATACACAAGCACACAAATCACAAAAACACTGTTTTTGTGTTGCTCTTTTTGTTCCATTTTCAGGGAAGCACACTGTGTTTACTTGCAGCTCATTAAAAGCAGAGAAGCACAATAAGGGAGCAGGACCTTGTAAGACCGGGCAGAGATAAGCCATCACACCCTTTGTCCTCTCTGTCCTTTAGAGGGTGTAAGACCACACACAAGGTTCTGTAACAACCTCTTGTTAACACTATACAGCTAGTCCTGGCCTCTAATTGGTTGCATGCGTGCATGAGTATGTGTGGCTAGTTCTCTCACCCAGCAGGTACTCCATGCCCTGAGCCGACTGGATGACCTCAGTGCAGACAGAAGAGCTGCTGATGCCATTCAGGATGTTGTTGGCTTTGGTGATGACCTTAATGTGTGAAGACAGAAGCCAGCTTTATGACATATATACTGTATACATATACATATATATATATATATATATACATATACACATATATATATATATATATATATATATATACACATATATATATATATATATATATATATATATGTTTTTGAGATGTCCTGCTGCCCACAAAGTGTGATTTGACACAGTCTAGTTGTCGGTCAAGAGTCACTTTTTCTGGGATTGACACCATCACCATAAGTGGTGTGTTTTGTTAAAAAAAACTTTGAGTCTCTATTACTGCTGGAATATTTACCAATTCATGATGTTTCAGTTTGTTATAAGGTCAAACAGACCGAAATGTCGTGAATATTCCAGTGAAAGGCGGGACTTTTGTTATGTTTTCCTCTGATGTACCTGTCACATATTCAGATGCACCGAGACTATTGTTATGTGTTCCAAAACGTACTTTGAAAAACATTTCAGCGCCTTTTGGTTATCTTAATTATTCTCCTCCATTTGCATTGTCACTCCCACAATTAAGTCTCGCTATGGGACAAGGTCAAACACAGGACATAAACAAATACAAACCTCCAGGGCACTTTCCAGACACCTTTGCCACTCGTATGCGTAGCGCTCGCTCTCCTGCAACAACAAAGCACAAAATTATGTCAAGTGAACACAAAGGCAAAGGAGAACAGAGGAACATGTCTGTATTGTGTAGCCTTTCACAGTCCTTTTCACAGTGTTGTGCTGAAATCTGGTGGTTGATAATAGCGCTAACATGAGGTGCAGTTAACGCCTGGCCTGCTCACCTCCACCTCCCCAGTCAGGTCCTTATACTTGTCCCTGATGACAGGCAGGGCGGGCTTCTCGCTCAGGGTGTTGGATCGGTCTCTGAAGGGCTGGTCTGGAGCTGGAGATGGGGGAGAACGCCCAATCTCCTTGTCGCCCAAACTGTGACTGCGTTTGTGGGAGCCTGAGGCAAAGCGAGAACCACAAACACATATATAAACTTTATTTTGTTTTTCCAAATCAGTTCAGCAACCCATGGCTATGACCCATTTTGAGATATGCACCTGTTTGTTTGCAATCATTATACTTCCATTCTGTTGCGGCTAATTCCTCCCGGAAAAAGGACAGAATGAGTAAATACTTAATTTGTGACAAACAATAATTACGTACAAAACAGAGGCACAAATATGCAGGTATGAATTATTCATAGGGACTCACAGACGGACAAATCCTGGCAGGGTACCACAACAAACATAGGCTATTCCAGTGGGGCTGGCATTGTGTGTGTGTGTGTGTGTGTGTGTATGTGAAAGAGAGTTGTCCAGACACAAGTAATCTACCCCCCCACCAACTCCTCCACCACCCACAGAGACATGCGTCATCCTCCCCACAACCCAAAAGCTCCACCATGAACAGATTACTGTTCCACTGGGCGAAAAAGAGAACGTAAAGCTCTCTTTCTCACACAAATTAAATCCAGCATTGGGAGATAAATCTATTGGGCAAATGGGTTTTTATCACAGTGCAGGGAACGCTGATAAATTATTCTTGGAACATGACACCAGCAAACAGCAGTTAAAAAACAAACCGCCTTTCAGTGGATACGGTTAATTTGTGCTCATGGATTTGTTGGCCTTTGCTAATTCATCTCACCAGTCACTGCCAATAGAGCAGAGCTGTCATCTCAACACTGCCATCTAATGTCTGACAGCTTTATTACAGATCTGATGGGCCTAACATGTAGGGGTGGGAGAAGAGCTCCATTTTAGGGCCAAGGGTTTTGAGTTGGCCAATAGAGTGATAGTCTTAATGGAAAACATGTACGTTTGGTTACAATTTTGATGTTAACAACACTTTATAGAGCCGAAACAAATTAGTTAATTAAGTCATTAGTTAATCTACAGAAACTTAGTTGGGAAAATGCACACCTTCACTTATTCCATCATCTCAAATGTGGAACTTTGGGCAAACCAATTTAAATACATCCTTTAGGTGATTGTGATATAAGGTATTTTTTAAATATATATAAATTTTCTTAACTGATTTAGTGCTGCAATTAATCAAAACCAATTAGTCTGATATATGATTTTCTTGATTGATTGATTGTTTGGTTTATAAAATATCTGAAAGTAGTAAAAACTTGTGACTCACCTTGAACACACAAGTCAAAGGTGGCCAGTTCATTCTTGATCATCTCCTCACTGGACTTGACTTTGGTCTGAGCGCTGGCTTTGAGAAAGTCAGACTTGCCAAACTTAGGCTTGTCGGCCTGGAAGGCTCCAAACTCATCAGAAGCCTCACTTTGGTTTCCCTCGGAGACGGCATCAGCGGTGGCGGCAGGCGAGTCGGACTTTTCAGAAACCGTACTCGCAAAGTCCCCAAAGTCGTCCTCGGCATCGACACCTCCCTGGTCGCCGGAGCCAAAATCTGCAAAGGCTTCAAACTTGTCATCTGTGGATGAGCCATCCTCTGTGGGGAAGGAGGTTGTGATCTTTTCTACGGAGCTGCTTGGGATGTTTTCGGTGCTACCAAAGGTCAGCTCCTTCCTCTGTGCTGGCACTAAAGATGCAAGGGAAGTTCCTTCGAAGCCCTGCGGCTTTCTGACCTCACCGGGCAGACATTCCTCCCGGTCTGACCAGTCATAGCTGGCCAGGGTGCTGAGGGCCGACGTCCCAAAGGGGTCAAATTTCATGTCGTCTGCTTCTGTAATGACAACACAGACATACCGGTGGTTCCTAAGAATAGCACAGATGCTGTCATCGTGATAGGAGCTAGATTAATGAGCCTGGATTAGATTTCTGTCAGATTATCACTATGTCACTTATCTATGGTTCAAGTGACATCTCTTTTTTCCTCATGGGAATTAAGTCTTATATTTCCTCACTTACCTCTAGTGGTGTCTAGCCCTGCAGATATGTTTAGTTTTTTGATTGGCCAGGTTTTGATATATCTGTCTGACATTTCTGCCTTCACCCAAATACAATGGTGGTCAATGAAATTTTGTCTGTGGTGCTCACAGAATTGAGACTTATATAAAAACAATGTCCCAGGTTACCTGGATAACCCTCATACCTCACTGTGGACGTTTTAACTAAAGAAATAGTCCCTATTGAAGCAATCCGCTGTTGATTATCTGGATTAATCTGAACATTGCTTTTAAAAGAGATACTTCTGTTGAATCTTTAAATTGTCATTTTTCAATCTTGTAAGCACCACAAATGAAAGTCCATTCACTTCTATTGTACTGGGATGTAGGCCAAAATCTCACAGATATCTAAAAACGTGCAAATAAAACCTAAACTACTACATCGCCATTACATGTTGTTTTGTTATAAAAACTGACCTGTTAACTTTACTGGCATCCCGTGTAGCATCCTCTAATACTGCATATTCAATAGTGGCAAGAATGAGATCTAATGTAAAAGTGCCCCTCCCCATATTTTGCACTTTTAAGACGTTTTCTGCAATACACATGCAATCACATACACCGTACTGTAAATTTACTATGTTGACTTTTTCATTATAATACTAGCACCTAACTTATGAATTTGTTGCTGTAACAGTAGTACATTCTTTAACCCTCATTTTTTAGAGTTGTGTTTAATAAATTATGTTAGGAACGGTAAACAAGTTGTTTTGATGTCTGAGCTGAATCATGTTTATGAGAAGAAAATTAATGCCGTCATTTTACAGAAACACAATGAATACTAACACTGCTGTTTTGTAGTGGACAGTTCCCTCTTCACTGGCTAACACTTGCTCTTCTCTGGTGACAAACAGCTTTCCTAACAATTATCAGAGATTTGATCTCTTCATATTAAATGCAACCAACATCAATTAAAGATCTTTCCCGTCACTACTTCTACTCTGTTTCTTACACTGTGTTGTGATCACTTTCTTTACGTCTAATGCTGACACAGCCTCACACATTTGTCAACACTTGACAAGTCTTCAGGTCTCTGTCTCGGTTTCTCTCTCTCTCTCTCTCACACACACACACACACACACACACACACACACACACACACACACACACACACACACACAAGTCTTCCTTGTCGAACCATTCCTATTTTGCATGACAGCACCCTCAGATAGAAAAAGCAATTTGTGAAATTGACAAGGACCTAGTTCTGTAAGCCTTGTGTCATTAAATCATTTTGTGGTTTCTCAAGAAAAGGAAAGGAGAAAATAAGACGGTACGCATTTCAGCAATACCAACAGTAATATTTATTACGATAACATGAGTAGAGAGAAAGAGCGAAAGGTCACAAAGTACTGTGAAAGAGGTCTATCATTACAAGAAGTTTGTCAAACTAACACTGGTAAAATTAGATTTCAGTCATTTAGAATACAAGGGCATGCAGAGTCAGGAGAAAAGGAAGAGAACAAACAGCAAGAAGGTAAAACAAAGATATAGAAGCAGGAACCAGAATGAGAAGGCACATTCACAGACTAAAATCAGTAATTCTGGGGAGATGACAAACTTTGTTTTACTATTAGGGATGTAAAGCAACAGGTGTTTGGTAAAGATAAGAGTACAGAACACTCGGAAGGCCAGGTTGAAAAGATAATTCAAAGAACAAGCTCGAGGCAGGACCTGAGGGGACAAAATTGGTACAGCATCCCAAAAATCAATGCTTGTTTGGAAAGGCTGCGTACAAACTGCACTTTAGGAGCAGTGAGGAAGTAAAAGCCACAATTTAAAAGGGCTGCCATCTTTATACATTTACATATAAATAATATCTTAGTCCTGGTAATAGCAAAATAAGAGGAGGTGATCACAATATCTGCATTAATCTGCATGTAAAAACTCAAAGTGATCTTGTTCAAGCACTCAAAGGGTTACAGAAAACAAAAGAGGGCCATCCTTACACCTGATATCCCAGAAAGGGCCTTAACTACATCCAATCACAGATGCAGAAACAGATTTAAAGAGACAGTATCCTTTTTCTCTTGCTACAGTGATTGTTTGTTAAAGCAGGCTAATGTGCACAAACTGTGATCCCCTAAATAATAGCACATCATTATTACTCAAGACAACAATGTTTCGTTTGTTAACCTAAAATATTGTAATCTTACTAAATACTATAGGCTACATTTAATTTACATAGTTGGCAAATCACAACATGATCAAGGAGTCTTTCATAATAAGAGCTCATATTCCTGTAATAAAAATACACTATTAAATCTGTATGTATACATTTTTTCCTTTGATAAAAACAACTTGCAATACTGTTATGCATAAAATAATATCTTGTATTATGTTCTTGTCAATTTCACAAATTGAAAAGGCAGGCACACTGCAGCAAAAAGCAAGGCAAGAAGGGTAATACTAGTCATAATGTTCTCAGAGAGCCAGACCGTAGAGCCACACATGATAATTCATGCTGCAACATCACAGAACGGTAAAAATAATAAAAAAATTAAAAATCTGATTCCCTAAAAAGGAAATTCACAAAAGAAATACTGTCTCTTTAAGATTACGTACATGTCCAGAAACACAATGCAAAGCATGGTGAGGTGCTCCAACTGCTTGGCCTGCTACACTTGAACAGGTTAGTCCCAGAGCTCTCCGAGAACAAGAACATTGGATAAACAAGGGTGAACGGGAGAGCTCTAACAGTAGTGTAAAAGCTTCTTAGGAATGTGTCGATGTTAAACTGGGCACTGTTATCAGCAGTTGCCTAACTGTTTTGCTGCAATTTCATGAACGGTTTGTTTGAACACATCATCTTACTCAGTACAGTGGGGGCCAGTTTCGGTTCGACCAGTGTACAGAAACTGAAATAAGGCAACGGGGATGTTTAAATTTATGATTTCTTCAGGTCAGGAAGAGGAATTATCAGGTCCTTTGATGAAATGATACGTTATACATGTCGTTTATTTATAATTAACTGATGTGTTGAAATACTTAAAGCTTAAAAAACGATCCATGCAGAAAGTTGAATGCATGAGTAAAAAAATGTGAAGACTTTTTCAACTTGTACAAGTACAACTTTCTCATCCCGCAGAAAAGCCTTCAAAGGGGTTTAAAACATGAAAATCTAAAATGTTTTGCATTGTCACATGACAATGGTTACATGCCGTCTCGGGTTACATTAGGAATTGATCTCGAACGTTTTCTGTGAAACATGAGACATGACATGGAAGGTGATGCTCGGTGAATAAATGATGAGCACTGGAGAGAGGAGGAGAGGGAGCACTGACATGACAATACCCGATTATTACCAAAACTGGGTTGACTCCCTTTTAATAAATGTAAACTTTAACTCCACTTTGATGGACGTGAGGTAGGGGAGAAAAAGCTGACACGCTAGTATGGAAAAAAAAAAACACAACTAGAAGGGCACTTGGCGAGTGCAGACCTCCGCCAAGGCCAAATGCCCTATCTCGCATTGTTAACGAAAGTGAAAAATAATTTGTGTATGCGCCCAAAGTTTAATGGGTTTTTCCTCAGGCCAGTAGATTTTCCATAATCCTGCTGACAAAAAGACAGGTAAACAAACCAACCGAACCGAAAACATTACCTCCTGGTAGAAGTAAATCGAGGGCCATTTGATCCAAATAATACAGCATGGTAAGTCTGAAATACTGAAAGGTAATACAATAGCCAACGTACATAAAGTCACAAAAGCATGTACGCACACTCAAACACTCTGGCCTGGAAATTGTGCATCCAGCTACGATGCACCTAACATCTCAGCTGCTTTTGTGAGTGACACAATTCACTGTTGCTCTATTTCAAAATAGCTTGTTTCCTGTTTCCTATGCACAGAAACGATTCATTTTCAACTAATCAAAATGAACTCAGCACAAACCAAATGTCAACAGTTAAAAAGGTGAATGATGGCTTACAGATAATGCCTTTGGTAAACTGCAGCCTATTGTGTGAAACCTGTGATTATAATAAAGAAGAGGATCATCTCCGTAACAACCTCCTGTACTCGTATTCAATTCAACCTCTCGGTTTGCGTTGCATGACACGTCAACAACACACAAGCAGAGTTTGGCCTGTAGAGACAAAAGGTACACTGAAGGGAAGAGCGATGTCTGCCGCTGCCGCGTGGACACAACAAACACAGAGCTTATCGAGTCACCCAGACAGCAGCCCGGGATCTCGTCTATGAACTAGGACTGCCAACACATCAAAACCAGGCACTCATCATTTGTAACTAAATAAGAGATGTGGGCCAGGACCTTTCTGTCATTACAATAATAATATGTGCATGGAGGGAGGCCGGAGGGTGGGGGGCTATGGAAAAAAAAAGAGAAGGGAGGAAGGAACTAAGGATTCAAATAAATACATAAATAAATAAATAACATGAAAAAATTATGAAATGTAGAATCAAAGCTATGATGCATCTAATCTGATATGGTAATCATGTAGTGTTACTTCTGTCTTTGAGCATATTCAATTCAATTAGGACCTCGTTAGTTGCCCTTTGACCCCCTGTTTGGTGGTCACAAGTGGGCACTGAGGAGGAGAGGCCACTGCTGGCCTGGAAATTTATACTGTGTGACTGGACGGGCCTCACCAGAGCAATCGCACTAGTTCCTCACCTGTAGCGGGGGGCTGGTGGGCCGAGAGACCCGGCAAATCCAGAGAGCTGTCCGACATCACATGTTTCAGGTCTCCACCCATGTCCGAGAGCTTCATGTCAAGCTGCACTGATAGTGCGTCCTCGGAGTCGTCTTTTCCTACGCTGCTCCCCCCGATGGACGGGAGGTCGAGGGACTTGACAGAGGCAGAGTCCTCTTTGGCCTGTTTGAAAGCGGTCACCTTGTCCACCAGAGTCTTTTCCGAAGCCCCGAGTGCTGTGCAGAACTTAGAGGACTGAAAGTCGGCAAAGTCATCAGTGTCACTCTTGAGAGAAGAGAAAGAGCCACCGCCACTCTCCTTAGTATCATTGTAGGCCAAGCCACCCTCCAGGGACAGCTGTTTGAATACGTCATACTTGTCTGAGCTCTGCTGAGGCCGCTGCTGAGTGGAGGTCTCTCCTTGGACCCCCACACTGCTGCTCTCGCCTTTATGCTCCCCACCAGAACTGCCAAACGCCATGAAGTCTGCAAAGTCATCCTGAGTCGCTGCCACACCTCCTGCTGCTGAAGCTTGAACAGCATCAGTGGATGAGCCAAAGAGGGCAAAATCACCAAAATCATCTGCACCTCCGCCGGGTGGTTTGGCTCCACATGGTAGAAGCACTAGAGAGGGGGGGACAGACACTGAGGGGAATGTGCTAGGTTTTGTATCAGTAGGGGGAGGAACAGGGGGATCTATAGAAGAGAAAAGGTCCAGGTCGGCCATGTTGAGAGGATTTTTGGGCTGAGAAAGGGACACTGTTGGCTGTTGCTGCTGCTGTGGTAGTTGTTGTAGAGACTGAGAGGTTGGGAAAGCAGAAGGGAAGGCAGGTTGGAAGATCTTGGCCTGGTCTGAAGGGTCTAATGGAGAGATGCTGTCGGCGGTTTTAAAGTCTGCGAAGCCATCATCAGCGCTGACAGACTTGAAATCTGCAAATCCTTCCCCTGCGAACCAAAGAGAACAACTTAACAACTTAACATTATCATTCAAAAGTATTTATCATGGCTGAGAGACCTAATGGGAAACTGACAGCGGCACCAGCCATGATTCTGTCATTTCACAATCCTACAAGAAAGAAAGTGGATGGGTAAGTTATGGCTTTGTCACGTTGTGAATGTTAATGGTAACTTCCAGTCTTCTGAGGAACAGTGGGCTGCAGTGTCCAACCAACAGCACACATCACTGCACAAAAAAGCTACGTCTTCTAAAGACACATAGATCTGCACTACCATGCAATGAACTTTTCACACTGAAACAGAACATGATAAAGCAATTCTGCAAAAAAAAAAATCCATCTTAACAAGTTGTTCTATCTCCTTATTTCTAAAAATCTCTCAACTTTCCAAGTTAAAATGTCTCCCAGTGAAGTAATAGAGGTCCACTTACAGACGTGCTATTACAGCATTTTTGGATCAAATGCATATTAAATTTCCACTAGTTACATGTGGCTAGCTTTGTGTGTCCTTGTGAATAATGTAACTGTAAACAATTTTTTTTAACTCTAAGAATTTTTTTCGGAACAGTCCTGAGGCAACAGGAAACATAATTTCCTGAAATGTCAAAATGGTTTAAAGAAGACAGATTTGTCTGTACAATAAAGTATTACTACTCAAGGGTAAAGATTAGCTAAATGTGTCAGAATATTTAGTATACCTAAGTACAATGTGAGCCAATATTCAATAAAATTTAAGTTTTTATTTTAGTTTGCTCATGTTGAATAAGAACAATTGATTCTTTTTAGATATGTTGCAAGAATCTTTAGTAGTATACATTACAGTATATGAAATTAAAATTCAATAGAAACTGAAATTACCAGTTAAGATGGGTGTTTTTTGCAATGACAAAACTCCATATATGCTATAAAAAAGAGCAGCAGAAACATTTTTGGAACAGAATCTTATTGTCTCAAATCTTTTGAAACAAGCCACTGGTTATCACCACAAAGAAATAAGACAGAATGCGTTCTTGAGTTTCAGCAGTTGTTAATCCACTGCGGTATAATATATGCATGGACAGAAACAGAGAATCTGTTCACACTGCTGGTGTATGGTGGAAAAGAGATAACTAATGGGCTCATTAAGGAGATGGAGCCTGACAATGCCAAGGAAAGGTCACCGCAAAGCATGACTTACTGGTGTTGTAAGAGCTGTCCCCATCGGAAACTGTTCTAATGAAACAGGGACGGGAAATACACTGGTATCAACACTGCAGGCTTGCAAAACAAGATACAGTGTAAAAAAATGGCATTTAAGTATAGCTTTGTAGTGACCTGACAACTTTACCCAAGTTATAATACAATGTTTAATTAGAGGGAATCTCACACTAGGGACCATCTCAGAGCCCCACTTTGTCAACTGGAAAGAGCCAAAGGCATTTGTCTCAGGAATACCGTGAAATGTATTTTAAAAAAACAAGAGATTTGGGTTATGTATGTTTTTAAGAGACAGAAAGACACTTGAATGTGTAAGAAAGGGTAGCTAAGTTTCTTACCGACTGGTTTCTTGTCAGCAGGTTGCTCAAGCTGTCTGAACACACTGTATTTGTCTCCAGTATCTGGATCACAACAAAAAAAGAAGAATTTATTTTATTTATTTATTTATTTATTTATTTATTTATTAGGGACCATGTACAATTTTAAACATCAATGTTACCATTTGATGCATTGTACCAGAGGTAGCCACAGGGTAATTTACATCTGCAGTCCCCTGGCAGGGCACAATAAAAAACATACAAATAACACCCCCCCACCCCCATCCCCTACACACACAGCACACAAATACACCCAAAACACATTTTGTCAGCACCACATCAGTGTCAGTGGTTACAGATTTGAGTGGTCTTCAGAAAAAAAAATCAGTTGAGATTTAAAGCTCTTAATGGAACTGTAGCTCTTTATGTCATCTGTTATTGCATTCCACTGTGTAGTGACTTTAAATGAAAAGGCAGATTGTCTAAAAGTATGGGTAAAGTATGAACAGAAAATACAACACAGGTAGGCAGATGTTGCCTTCATGCCACTGAGTTCATAAGAAGTTTCCATTAAACTCATATGAGAGATGAGACATCTGTGTTGCTAAGGTGGCGTAAACATCTGAAGATCATATCTGTATCCCTCTCTAACCTACTTTTCGTCCCAGGGTTTACATTTCATGGAGAGTACACAATGTTCCTAACACCCCATATGAGGTATTGAAGGTACCTGAGGCAGGGGGTGGAGGCTCTACAGGCTGATCCACAGACAGCTGCTTGAAGACAGCGTACTTATCAGAGGACGTAACGGAGGCAGACGAGGAACCAGACACTGGAGTCAGCATGGCAGGCACACTGCAGGGACACAATCCATGTAGTCAGACATCAGGAAGAGTGAGGTTCAATAGTAGAGTCTAATCCTCATAAGCTGATAGAACATTTGTCCTGGTCTCAAAAAGTTTGGTGAATGTTTGTTAAAGCTTTCTCATTCTTGGTTAGTCTGGCTATCACCAGACCAAGCTCAGCGACAGCGGCATCAACGGGTTGCTGCGCTTCAGTGGCCGCCATGTTGAATGTAAACAAAAAACTGCCATCGCTTCTCTATCGTCATCGTGTTAAACCCGCCAATAGCGTGCTAGGTGGATAAGCCAGTTTGTTATTGGTCCCCGCAGAAGCAGGATATCAGGAATCAAATCACTGGCAGATCGGGCTTTACCCAGTAAATGTAAATGGACTGTTTTTATAAAGCGCTTTTCTAGTCTTAACGACTACTCAAAGCGCTTTAAAATAGTACAGGAACCATTCACACGCTGTGGCCGAGGCTGCCATACAAGGGGCCACCTGCTCATCAGATAAACATTCACACACATTTACACTCCAATGCGCAGCATCGGGGGCAACTCGGGGTTCAGTGTCTTGCCCAAGGACACTTTAACATGGGACTGCAGGGCCAGGGATCGAACCACCAACCTTCCGATTGGCAGGCGACTGCTCTACCACTGAGCCCGAGCTGCCCCAGTCTAATTCTTGGTGGTACTTATTATGGTGACGGTGATGCTAACAGAAGATTAGGGTACTTCTATCTATAACTTTGCTTTATTCACGCAAATACTGAGCAAAGACAAATTCACACATAAAAAGAGTGCTAAAAGGTGGGTCATATCAATATTTGTCTATCGTCGTATACAGTTAGTTTTAACTGATGTCCAATTATCAGTCTGTCAATGTTTGCCATTATGCTGCCGATTCCCTACACACTACGCACATAACTGTATTTAGAGGTTGTACCAGAATAGGTTAGTGTGATTTAATTTTCAAAAAACACCATATATTTGTTGTACTGCACATTGCTGCAGCTCCTCTTTTCACCCTGTGTGTTGAGCTCTCTGTTTTAGCTACAGAGTGAGACATCTCACTTCTGTTCCATCTTTGTTGGGAGTCACACATGCTCAGTAAGTACTGCTAGCTTGTCAGTTGCAGAGCATGAAGGAGTGCCATGCTAGCAGCTAGGCGAGCATTATAACGTGTGTTCCAAAGTGACCACGTTTGTCTCTGAAGTAAAGGCTGGACTACAATAGAGCTGTTTGGAGCAGTTTGTGAGCAGTGTTTTCGGTTGGAGATGGTAAGTCCCTTTGGGGGGGACTTTGGGCTTTTTCACTTTGTAAACCTATAACATGCACAAAAAGATATATAACACCATAAAGGAAAGGGAAAAAGCCAAAAAGCATAATATGAGCACTTTAAGTAAATGTAAATAGACTGTTCTTATAAAGCGCTTTTCTAGTCTGAATGACTACTCAAAGCGCTTTTACATGGTACAGGAACCATTCACCATTCACACACATTCATACACTGTGGCCGAGGCTGCCGTACAAGGTGCCACCTGCTCATCAGATAATCATTCACACACATTTACATACATACACAGTAAATGTTGTATCAGTATATGTGTATCACAAACAAATTAAATGATGACCATTCGTTTTGCATTCCGATGCCACTGTGAGATACAAAAAACCAAGCTGAACATCTTAAAAAGAAATCTTACTTTACATTGAAAAAGTAGCTGATCTGATGACAGAATCAAGCATTAAGCAAATTCATTAAGCTCACTTTCCAGTGAATATAAATGTCCTCAAAGCCCTTTCTCTGCAACACATCTGACAGAAAGTTACGCCTGCCAGTTCAAGCTAGCAAACCAAAATGAGCTTTTCAGCTTCCGATTTAATTAGACAGCACTTCTCAGACTGTAGGGAATTCTTTTTACATTGCTGAAACAGTCAAGAGTGTACGTTTTCATGGAGAGATAGGGGAAATTATAAAACGCCTATGCCACTTAGATGTGAGATACTTTATTTTAGTTTTTTCTATGTCCTTCAATGGATAATTGCCTTTTTAGCTTCCTCTCCATGAACGGGACGGTCTCTCCACATGGGCTTGGAGAGTAATTTAAAAAAAAAAATAGCTTATCTATTGTCCACTGAAATGAATTAATTAAGAGATGACCCAAACTCATTGTTATTCTAGAGAGGTTATTACGAGGTATTAAGACAGTGTGCTTGATTGTATGGACTCTAAGATAGAGATGCAAGACACAAAAATTATGGAGAATAGCTCAGTTATAATCAACCAACGAGGGCTATATAATATTAGACCGTCATCACTGCAAACATTTACATTTTTTCAACTAGGTAGAGTGCAAAAGAAGACAGACATAATGAGGAACACTGAAAATATACATTTCTTGTAATGTAAACTCAGCATTAGGTTCATATCATACAGTGAAAATCCCCAACTACAACTTTGAGCTTTTTAAAGCATTACTAATTATGTAAGCTATAATTAATATTGCATTTTGCAATATCTAAATTGAAAAACAATTAATAATTTAGGCCTACTCAGTGTCACCACTGCACTCACAGCCATTACCTGTTTTGGTGCTGAGGTGCAATGGTGGCGGGGAAACTTCCACCTGACTCCCCCTGAAACTCAGTGAAAGCCTGGTCTCCTGCTCCTGCCTTTGGAGCCTCCTGGAAGTCCTGGAAGTCATCGTCATCGGCTTTGCTCCCCTAAGTCGAAAACATTTGAGTGAGTCGGATGCGAATTATGATCAACTAAAGGATAATGCAGAACTAAAGGCATGGTAGTGTTACCTGTGCAGGAGGGAAACTGGCGATGAAGTTAGTGTTTGTGGGAGCTTGAGTCGCGGGTGTCATGGCCATGACTGGTGGTGCTGCTGTGGGCATGGCCATTGAAACCGGGGGCTTGGTCATCATGGGCTGCTGGTGCATGACTGGGGCCATGGCCATTGCCAGGGCCGGCAGGTTGGGCACTGGTGGAGAAGGGAACTGATTGAGGATTTCCACATTCATTGCTGGGAGGCCACTCTGAAACAAGGCAAAAAGGATTAAAAGGACTCATGATATTTTATGTTTTTCTTATTGTCAACATATCCTAATTAAAAGACCAAGACCAAAAATGAATGCTTAATCTTATTGATCTGTGCTATAAAGCTCAATTGGCAACACCGGATCTTTAGCACGTTCCCTCGTTCACTACCGAGCCCGTTTGTAACCGGTGGGCTACAGACAATGTGATCTTCACCTGTTCAACTTACTTAACCAGATAGTATGTGACCATCCTGCTATTTCTACAGACATGTGATCTAACCACAGACAGTTGCGCTGTGCACGGACTCACAGCGGTGCGCTGCTGAGAATGAACAGGAGAAACACTGGAACGGATATTTTCCGCCATTTTAAACGAATGGGACACACTGATGTATGAAACTGCCAATTAAATTCATTTACTTATTAATCGAAGGTGCAGGAACGCCGTTCCGGATTGTTTGGGCCCACTTTAACCCCTGCTGATGACCCAGAATCTCTACTCAAAACCTTCGTGCTTTTTTTCATTTCAACATTCCCTCAGATACAAAATATTCTTCCATTGCAATCACAGACTCGGGGACCACATCAATGAAAGCCCCCGATCAATCACTGCAAAACTGGAACACTAAAAACATTAAGAACTCATCAAAAGAAAATTGATTCTAAATAGCTAAATACTGGACCTACAGGAAAGATACATCATAAAACATGCCGTTTAGAATTGCAAAGATATATGGCCCCAACAATAATGACATTATCACTCTCTCAACTCTTACACAAATGCCAAACAATAAAGCACCTGGACCAGATGAGTTCCCTTTTGAATTCTATCTTTAATCCACAGTGACCAAACCAGTTTAATCAAGTGACGACACACCACTAACAACTTCAGAAGACTTAACTTGAAACATCTCAACACGTTACAAAACAAAGACAAATAAAGTTCACTAGACGCAAAGAAAGCATTTGATAAAGTACTAGATATAAAGAACTGTGGCTTTGGTGTTGGAGAGTTGTTAATTCACTGGATAAAAACACTATATAATACACCCATGTCACAACAAAACTCATTCCCCCTGGAAACAAAATAAAATGTATTTATATGTAGATGATATCTTACTTTACTTTCAAGATCCACAAAACTCCCTGTAGGATGTTAATCAATCTCATAAACAACTTCTCACAACACACCATAAATGGGATCAAACCAACCATACTTCCCATCTCCGAAGATTCACGGAATCCTGCAGCCACATACTATTTGTTCACCTTTGCTAAAATCATATATTTGGGCATTAACATGTCACCCAAACTGTCACAGTTATCTCATCTCAATTTCACCCCACTATAACACAAATCTCAATGATTTCAAACAGTTTTAAACTACCTATTTCAAGAAAACTTCATCTAATTATAATAACCTGATCCAGAGGTATAGGGTCAGAGGGGGAAATGTCCTCAGTACTTACAATTAAAAGCAGTTATTAAGAAACTAAATCAATATAATGAATAATCCACTCCAGCTGCCCTGAATAGTAGAAGAGAGCATGACATTTTCTACAACTACCAACACATTTTCTTACTTATATCAATTAATTTCCTATACAGATGAGTGCTAAATGGGAAAGAGTCTGACACCAACCTCTGGACACAGGTCTGCAAAATACATCTGAAATTTAAAACGGCACAAATCTACATCTAATCCAGTATACAATTCTCCACAGAACACACACCACTCAATACAAAAATGCAACAAATGGACCTCTCCAACAGATTAATGTTCACATTTGCACCCTGGGCACCACAGACGACTACCTCCACTCTTTATGGCTCTGTCCATAACTACAGCACTTTTGGTTTAAGGTAACACAGAAGATGTCCTCAATCTTGGGTTGCAGCATTCCTCCCCTCCCCTCCATGTCCCCTTATTGTGCATAAGAGTGATTTATCCTCAGTTAAACTTACAACAACAAAAAAAACATACTAGTTGGCCTAGCTATCGCCAAGAAGACCATTCTTATAAAATGGAAATACAAACAAAAAACATCCATCATTGATCAAAAACTTCTCACGGAACACATACTGTAACAGTGTAAAAAATAACTGCCTCTCTAAGAAAGCAAAATCACTTTCAATTTTGCCTGTTAGCGAATGCCACTAAGCCAGCAACACCTCCATATTCACTATGAACCTATTTAATTTGATGCCATGGTGTATTCACAAAAATAGGAAGATTTTAATATGCATATAAATTATTCAATACAGTCAAGTTCCTTTTAAACAGATGTCACTAGCAAACTAAAACTTTTCCCATCACAAGACAATGCAACTTGTTGTGCTTGTGTTTTAAAGCTCTTGAAGATTTACATTGCCAAAGGTGTCTTATTATTCCTCGCATGGAAGCGGTGGCATGCAGTGTTTCGTGAGCTGCCTGCAGATTTGCATCCTCCCAGGGGTGGTGGTGACGGGCCCGGGCTAAGGATGATAAGAAACCTCCTGCCAACTCTCAGCCATATATTTGGCTTACAATGCTTCACAAGCCCTGGGCTGATTCACAGCACTGCTTCCTTCTCCCCATTTCTAGCTAACCTGTCTAGTTTCATTGTGGATTTTATGGCGAGGCTTTGTGGAAGCCATTAGGGATGATTAGTGAAGTCGTTCTAAGGGGATAATTTGTCTTGACTCCAATGTTTACCTGTGCCACACCAATTAGTGCAAGTACAGTGTAGAGCTCCTCCTTGGTCAGCATGCCAGGTGTTGTGCGGTTGGCTGAAGCCCAGATTTGCCCCAGTGCTTCCCTGGGAAGACCTGATGACATTAGTATATGGCAGAGCTTGGCTGTGTCTATCCCTGCCGGAGTCATGGTGAATTCAAGAACCTTCTTGAACATTTCTAAAGAAATAAAAAAACAGAGAAAGAAATGCTTGAAATGGACAGGTTAACAACAAAATTCTCAATTAAACTGGAGATTTAGAGTTTAATTTATTTTTACAAAACACTAGGGCTGGGAAAGTTATCGCGTTATCAGTTAACTCATTAATTAATTAACGGCGACAATTATTTTATCGCACATTAACGCAGTTTTTATTATTTATTTTATTATTGTAAAAGTCTGTTGCTCACAGGCTTTTATTTTGTAAAAAAAAGTCTGGTACGGTACGGAACTTTTACATGGTCATTTTCATTTTAAAGTTCTACCAGACGGCACAGTCAACAGAACCAAAGTTATTTGTAACCACTGCAAAGTTGAATTTTCTTATTACTGGAGTACTTCCAGTCTGAAATATCACGTAAGTGCAATACACACAGTTGATACCAGCAAATCATTCAACGAAACAAACAGTGGCACGTCGGCAGACTACGTTAGATGCAGCGTGTGGGAGAAGTATAGATAAACAAAGGCAACAGAAGCTAACAGATGCCATAGCAAAGTGGATAGCTACAGACTGCAGGCCCATTAGTGTTGTGGAGGACGTCGGTCTGAGAAACATTCTGAGAATCGCAACAAATGGCGGCAGGTATGAGATTCCCTCAAGACGCACCATCACAAGAAGAATACACCAGTTGTATGAAAAGGAGAGGACCACAAAAGCGACAACTTTTGCTATGATTGTGGCTCAGGATTTTGTGGGCAGTTTATATATATATATATATATATATATATATATACACACACACACACACATGTATATATAACAAACAGGATAACAGTGGCACTAAGCTTTAATTTTGCTTTGATTACATTGTTTATATTTCTTTAGTTCAAATGGCAGAACATTTAAAATAAAATTGCGCTTTTGAATTCATTATTGGATTTTGCGTATAACAATGCGATTAATCAGGGAAATCATGCGTTTAAAACTTGTAATCACTGCCCAGCCCTACAAAACACATTTCTAACACATTATACCAGCTATATTCATGTATAAATGTTTACCTGGGATGTGGCTGTCATTGTAAACCCAGGCTGGCAGCATGGGCTGAATGTGCTCTTGTTGAGGGTACACGGCAACACCTGCACACACACACACACACACACACACACACACACACACACACACACACACACACACACACACACACACACACACACACACACACACACACACACACACACACACACACACACACACACACACACACACACACACACACACACACACACACACACACACACACACACACACACACACACACACGTTATTGCCCAGCCCCTTGGCAGATGAGCCCTGCCTTTATACAGGCTGGAAGGCTTAGTGCAGATGTAATGCTCTCCTGCACTAAATCACAAGCGTCCTGCCATGTCAGACATCTATAAATCAGTCTGTGAGCCATTTCAAGCTTGAATGAGGAAGGGGGCAGGAGAGAGGAGACTGCTCGTAGGAAAAATAACTAAAACTCTAATTTAACAAACATTTAAAAAAGAAAGTCAGTCCTTAACAAGGCATATTTTTGAGTCTGCAGGGCACTCAGGCAGCCACTTAGCACATAATACTCATCAATAATGGACAGTTAAATGAATATTTTTACAAATCTCCCCGGTCTCCATGATGAGCCTCTATATTTCCCTTGATGACACAGAGGACACGGACACAGACACAGACAAACAAATAACAGCACAAAGCAGTAGCCAAGTGGCATGCACAATCAGCCTCTGATTATGTTTGGGCCCCACTGGCACCTGCCAATCCATGCGCATCCCTGTTAAACCAAAGCAGTCAGCATGCACCAGAGGTCGTTCTCTGTGAGGGTGTTACACAGCGAAGGAAGAAACAGCAGCTTATTGACATCTCAGGATCTCAACAGACACAGTCCATTTCCACAATGCGTGTGCAGAGAGCGTCAACATGAGAAGGCCTCTCCAACGAGATTTGGCCTCTAGTGACAGGGGTATAAAGCAGGCAGAAATAAGAGAAGAGACTTGGCTTAGGAGAAGATGTAAAGACACTGGGAAGGATACCTCAAAGGCACCACCATTCCATAATTATCTCAGAGGTGAAGACAATCTCAGCAGGATTTTATATTACACATATATTACACATACATAGGCTACAATAGTATGAGGACCAGTCCAGAATCTGGTATAAACCAATTAAGACTCAAAGAGATAGACTAGATTAAGCTGTGGGGCACAATTTATTTGTCAGAGTTAGAAAGAGTGAAAATATTTCTACAGGACAGGAAGACAACTACTGCCTTGATTGTGTGCAGCATAGCAAGGGAGAGAAAAGCAGCTATTGAGTCAAATAAACAGGCACTTCTCTCACCACTGTCACTACTGGTTTGAGGAGACGAGTCAGCAGCTGATGGGGGGACGCTAGGTGCTGACACCGGGACCTCAGGTAGCTTTTCTGCGACGAAGACAGAATTCAAGTCCTCAGGGGCAGCAGCCCAGTTCCTTGCTTTAGTGCTGGAGTGAAACTGGGCTGAAACTTTGGTTCTAGGGCCCATTGCAGCCAAACTCTGCTTGGATTTAAAGCTAACCTGTGCCATCGTATCAGCAGTAAGATCGCATGACGAGAATAGCTTCTCTTCCAGGGACGGGCCTAGAGGGGTGAATGAGGAACAGGTTTCTTGATAACACACACTGGCTATACATAGAAGTTAAAGTTTCCCTTTTTCTCTAAAGCCAAATTGACAGTCACACTCAACAGTCAATTTCAGTTTTACCTATTTATTAAAAGAACCAGACTGAGGTAAAATGGGAGAGATTTGGTCTCATGTAATATGTTTTTAAACACGTTACTATTCAGCGGCACAAAATATGGGACTCAATGTATCACTGCAGCAAAGGAAATTGCATCTAAAATGTAAGATCTGGGAAATGAAATGCAGGTGTAAAATCTGGGGGAAACCGATTTCTTGATTTTCCTGACTTTAAGCACGTCCAGTCCAGTGCAATATCATTAAAGCAGCAAGTTATACCTACTAAGTAATCTCTAAAATTATTATTTTATCTGTTTACAGAAATAATCGTCAAATGGGTTTTAAAGTTTTAACAAAAATCTTTACCACAACAATTTTTTTTACAACTCATTCAGTCACTGATCTTTTTGTTGAGCTGGCAATATCTATAATATCAATGGCTATTTAACAAACATTTCCTCACATACAGCCTTACTCTTGTTGTATGAATACATGCTTGCAGTTCTCTTCAACCACTACAAATGACAACCATCCATCAGTCCAGCAGCAGGGAAAAACTTTTTCCAGTGCTCTGTGTGCAGTGCACTGCAGTCCAGACATGCGTACTAGCTTTAAAAACGGCCTGGCACCAGATCCTATTTAGCGTTACTTTATGAAAATCAAATGAACTGCAGCTGGGCTCATAGTAGTCTTAGCAAATACCCAACTAACTGGAAAAAATGCGGTGCTGCAAAGTTTGGCACAACTGACTAAATTTACGACAGGCTCAGTGAATTTCCCTGTGTTTCTATATCTTTGTTTATATATTTATTTTCTGCTCTATACGTTCTATGTTACAATCCTGCCTGCACATACTCTAGTATTAATCCTGCATTTTCACTGTTTTTTTGTTTTTATTTTTTTAGAACCAATTAACAATGTCAAATTTTTTATGCAACCTGCAATTTTGATTCTACATTATCTTTTTCACATCAAGCTGCATATTCCTAAAGCCTCTGTCCTCTTCTGTCAGAGGCAAGCGATCCAGAGACTATCTAATCTGCTTATTCCAGATGCTTAACAACTAGGTCAGAAATGTCTCAGAGGATTGGGGGGATGATGCTCGATGGAGGGCTAGCTGTTGCATTTCTCTGGACAGAAGGCGATCTCTCTGTCCTATCATTCATAGTCTAGAGACACAGAGCTGTCAGAGCAGCTGCTCATCCGAGGGACTAGATGGCAGATGACACATGAGTGTGACAGTCTTCTATCAAACCACCAACGGATTCAGTTTCAATGATGGATTCAGCTACTATGCCAGATCATGTTTGTAAATGAGAAGTTGTTCTCAAACAGTTCACCTGGATAAATAAAGGTTAAAAAAAAAAAAAAAAACTATATTGTTAAAACCTACTGAGAAACATTCTCACTTTCTAATGATAATGCAAGGTGAGTTTCTAATTGATTCTGCATAATTGTTGTATGTCTGGTAGCTTTAAAGGTTTAGGTAATGAGGCCAGGCCATCTGCTGCATGCTCTCACACTGTAACACAGGCCAAAACCTACCCAAGATCCAGACGTGCCAGTGAAAATATTCAGCATCAGCAACAAAAGCAGCGCTACAAGTAAAAATAAATCCTCTGGATTCATTCCTCAACGTGTAAATGATTTGAGTATGAACTATGAGGATGGGAGGGAAGGTGTCAACAAAGCAAAAAGGAGTTACCTTGAAATGTAGTGCTGGTGTTGACAGCAGAGTGTTGGGTGACAGTGGGAACGGACACAGAGGCAGGGAGGGACTGAGGGAGGGAGGAGGAAGAGGAGGAGGAGGACAGATCTGCCTTCAGGGAAGGGGATGAAGGTTGGACTTGGGTCTGGGAGGAGAGGTGAAAGTTGGAGGCAGGGAAATCATTGAGAGGACCCTGAACAAAGTCACTAAAGTCGTCATCGTCCTGAGAAAAACTTGTCTTGGGGGCAGAGGACAAAGGCTGGCTGAGGGCCTGAGAGGAGAGGCCGAAGGTGGAGGCGGTTGGAGGGAAGGAGGCGGGGGCGTCTAGAGGCCCCTGAAAGTCACTAAACTCATCATTGTCCTCGGACAAATCTGGGGTAAGGGAGTGAGTGGTGACAGACAGGTGTGGTGGCGATGAGTCTGCAAAAATGAAGAAATAATGATGATGGCACAACACATGACACACATTACAATGAAGAATGAATGATGGGCTGTACATTGCAAGAGTGAAGGAAAGACTATTTTGAGCAAGACCAGAAATTGTAGAACTGCAAATCCAACCAAAATCTTGACATGCAGCATTTAATTAATATTAGATTAAAAATGCTATTCAGCTAAACTACTTACTCTCAATTTTTAGAACTGCAACATTTGTACAGAATAATGACTCTAAAGAAGACCCGACCTATAGATCGGGACCCTTCCACTGGTTCACAAGATAAATATGAGGAGTACTGAGATGATTAATGAGATAAGAAAGAAGTAAAAATATTGATCTTGTATGTAAATGTATGTTCTTTTGTCTCGAATCTTTGCTTTTTCCTTGTAAAATACTGGACCGTTTCAGCTTGTCTAGTTGCTAATATTTCATAATAATGACTTTTAAACTTGTCAAATTAAACAATTTTACAGGCTCATAGACGAGGAGCCACTAGCAGACTCTGCTTAGTTTCACAAACCTAAAAGCTTTACAGTATTACTTCAGACTTGGTTTGTTAAATGCAGTACTACATTTTTTTGAAATGCACAGGAATAAGTTAAGTGAGGAAAATCTATAGTGGTAAGACACTGTAAAAAGAACGTGAACACGGAGGTTCACAAACACATGCTGCATTGAACACATTCAAATAAATACTAATAAAAAGTGGTAATGGCAATACTGACTGGTGTACAAATGAAGTGAGAGACTGGAAAATAATGTGCTAAAAGAAATATGATTAAGAATCTATGTTGAATATTATACTCTCAGACAGAAAATCACAACTTTGGCTCGTCTGGCTGCCAGCTGGGCAGTCATCATGCTGACCTGCCTCTAATCCAGTTATTATTCTCAGACAGAGAGCAGATCTGCTGATGGAGAGGAACAACAGGAACAAAATCTCAGGGATTACAAGTAAAAGGACTGAGGTGAAGATACCTGGCTTTTTGGTCTGTGATGATGGAGTGGGGTGCATCTTCGCATCTCTGCTGAAGCCATCCAGGTTGCCTTTGATTGCCTCCAAGGCATCATCACGGCTTTTCTCTCCTGTCTGAGTACACAACAATAGAGGATCAAGAGCCCAGAGGGTTACAAAAATGAGTAGTGGACATGCCATTAAAATGCTCCATATCCTGTTTATTTTGCTATTTTTTTCTCACCTTGGGTTTGACATTGCTGAGCAGTCTCAGCTTTTGTTTCTGCTCCTCAAATTGTCTTTTTTTCCTCTCCTCCTCCAGCATCTTCTGCTGCTGTTCCAGGCGTTTTCTAAAGGACAAGAAGAGTACAGACATTATACGGAGAGCCAAGTAAATCATATTTTTAAATAGGTCGGGAAAAGGGAAACACTTTTGGAGAAGAAAGGGTTTTGACTGAGCATGAGTAAGATACAGGGCACAAAACTGTATGCAGCTTTATAATTACATAAATAAATGGAGGGAAAAAAAAACAGTAGGTCCTAATGGTCCACCAATATAATTGACATTTAACATAGCAATCAATGCCTCTGTTTAATATCTTAAAATTCTAAATCACAAAAATTATAAAACAGACAAGAAGCCTGTCTTTGTCAGAGTTTACAAATGGCATTTCATAAGTTGTGAATATTAGAGGATGGATAGATAGATGGATTGTCCCCAAAGGGAAATTTATTTTGCTCATGTAAGTACCATACTAACAGACAATAAATCAAAAATAAAAATAGACACCACAGTACAAAACATGATTCTAAAAGACAAAATTATTAAAAGAAAGGCAATACATCTAGATGCAATGATCAGAATTACATATATGGATAGAAACCACTCTGAAGAGAAAAAGGGGGAACTATAATAATATTTTTGGAAGGGAAAAATAGACCATAAAGGAGGGACCATAAAGTTATCAAATCAGGGGTAACCCAAGAGCAGCAGCGCTGGAACTTAAAGTGTTTTAGTAAAGTTTTAGTTCTGTGAAACCACTTAACAATATATGAAAGCAGCTCTGTAAGGCTTTACTTGGGCACAGCAGAGCTTTAAGCTAAATCCTAAAATCAGTCTGCTAAGATGTTCACAATGACAATGCTGACATGCTGATGTTCAGGGATCATCTCAGTTTAGATCAAGATACGGCCGAACCACATCCCAAGGATGTACATGGACAATACAACTCTGCCAGCCTCTCATAGAAAAAGAAGACATACTCCCCCTCCACTCTGTTGTTATTACACATTACACACAGGCCCGAGCAGTTGGGGCTTCGGTGCCTTGCTTAAGGGAACCTCAGCAGTGCCCAGGAGATGAACTAGCACCTCTCCAAACTGTACTTGGTCCGTTCGGGGACTTGAACCAGCGACCTTCCGGTTCCCAAGCCAAGTCCCCACGGACTGAACTACTGCTGCACCACCTATTTATAAATTTAGTGTGGAGTTACTCAGTTGACTACATTGCACACACGTAGATGAAACAACAAACAAACAAGAATCATGAAATTAGTGTAAAGAAGTCTTACAGGTGCTCCTCGGCCATTTGTTTTTGCATGTCTGCAGTGTACTGGGGTCCAGCAGGTCTCATACCCATAAACTGTGGCTGACCCAAGAACTGCATCCCAGGGGTCTGCATCCCAATAGCCATCCCACGCTGTTCGACACAGAAAAAAAATAGCATAAAGACAGCAGCTCAGAAATCTCATTAGCATAGCATAGATATTAAAACGGACTTAAGTCTTGTTAAAAAACTCACCAAGCTAAATAAAATCCTGTTAATGTGCTGGTGTTTAAAACAAGCAATTAGGGTTAAGAGAAGCTCTAATTCCAGACCTCCACGTAAATAAAAGCAGTTAAATCAACACTGCACTGTATCAATATTATACCAGGGTGGCTACAGGTATAAAAAAGTTATATTAAGACTTTTTAAGACCACTTCTAAATGAAATTTAAGACTTGAATGCAATGCGTTTGTAATTATGTTCAACGAGACACTGAACCAGACAACCAAAAGCAAACAACTGGACTTGCATGTGCGTTATTGGTTAAATGACCACGTCCAGTCAAGATTATATGGAGCAGTTCATGGGCCATGCAACTGCCCAGGATCTACTTCAGCATTTCAAAGTGTGCCATAAATATATTTATTAACTAACCTCTTGTATGTTGTGTATCATATAGTTAAGCTTTACTGATTTGTCAAGTGAATAACAACTATGGATAGGGCACTACACGTTAATTAGACAAATTAAATGAATGAATTAAAAACAGCCAAATTGAGTTTTAGAATGGTATTAGAGTCTGCTGTTTACCTGTCAATATGTATAAATAGTATACAGTGCTGCTCATAAAAATAGCCCCCCATCATCACATACCCTTCACCATACCTAGAGATTGGCATGGTTTTATTTCAGTTAGCCTCATAGCTGGTTTGATTTACATTGAGAGATGATTTTATTGAAAGTGCCCCATCTCTAGTTATGGTGAAGGGTATGTGATGATGTGGGGGGGCTATTTTAATTCCAAAGGCCAAGGGAACTTTATCAGGATGCATAGTATCCTGGATCCATGAAATAACTGGCCTTTAAAAATAAAAATCTGCCTGCCTCTATGGGAATCTAACATAGGGGTGTACTTACTTGTGCCCCCTGTATTTTAAGGAAGGGCATTTATTTATTTACAATACATTATTTATTCACAAAGAAAATTGGTGTCCTTAAAGGTTGGACTTTTCCTACTGTTTTAATTAAGTAATTAAGATCAATTTCCAAAAGATGATTTGTGTATTCCTCTTTTTAGTCAACTTATCATGGGTTCATAAACGTATGAGCACCACTTGTCATTTAACCAATAACACACATGCAAGTCCAGTTGTTTGCTTTTGGTTGTCTGGTTCAATGTCTTGTCGAACATAATTACAAACGCACCGCATTTTTGGACTTAGCTGATGAGTTATTTTTTGATATATGGCACCAGTCCAAATTTAGCCTAACGTATCTGGTCTTGTCCTTTCCACAGGTAAATGACTGTACAAGCCCCAAATCTGGAAACATTGCTTTGAACACTTCTTCAATCCCGTCATTAGACCTGTAGGAACAGCTGGCATTGTTGGCTGTGGATTTTCCATCCTAACGTCCAGCGTTGTAGCGTTGACATCGTTGCTAGCGGTAGAAATGGTGTAGCAGAAACTAGCAATTACGGGCTGCTGGCGAGCCTTTACGTAGTACGTAGTTTACCAAGTTTGAAATTCTTCCGACGCATAACGCAGTTCACTTCATAAAACATTCCCAGGCACCGACCTTAACCAATAATACTCGTTCTTTTCAAGCAATTTGTAATTTAACTTCCATTTCCCCATGTTTCCAGGTGGCTATCAACCATTGCTGTGTTACCTGTATGCGGCAAAATTGCAAATCCCACTGACTACGGCCACGCCAAGACCCGCCCACAAAGCAGCTCGATTGGTTGGGGTTAGGCATTTGACCTCGGTTAAGGTTAGGATAGCCGATTGGCCATGTACAAATGGGGTTACGTTACGTAAAAATATTCGACCTGGCTGGCAGAACAGATTGCCTGCCTTTTTGCGGTGACATGACACAAACATATTTAAGACTTATCCAATCTGAATTTAAGACAATTTAATACTTTTTAAGGACCCACGGCCACCCTGTTATACACTCCCTGAAAGGATTATTAGGAACACCTGTTAAATTTCACGTTAATGAAATGATCTAATCAACCAATCACACGGCAGCTGCTTCAATGCATTTAGGGGTGTGGTCCAGGTCTAGACAATCTCCTTAATTCCAAACTGAATGTCAGAATGGGAAAGAAAGGTGATCTAAGCAACTTTGAGTGTGGCATGGTTCTTGGTGCCAGACGGGCTGGTCTGAGGATTTGACAATCTTCTCAGTTTCTGGGATTTTCATGCACAGCCACTTTTAGGGTTTACAAAGAATGGTCTGAACATGGAAAAACATCCAGTATGCTGCAGTCCTGGGGGGCGAAAATGCCTTGTTGATGCTAGAGGTCAGAGGAGAATGGGCCGACTGATTCCAGCTGATAGAAGATCAACTTTGACTCAAATAACCACTCGTTACAACCGAGGTATGCAGCAAAGCATTTATGAAGCCACAACACGCACAACCTTGAGGCAGATGGGCTACACCAGCAGAAGACCCCACGGGTACCACTCATCTCCACTAAAAATAGGAACATGAGGCTACAATTTGCACAAGCTAACCAGTTGAAGACTGTAAAAATGTTGCCTGGTCTGATGAGTAGGGCTGAAACGATTCCTCGAATAACTCGAATAATTCGATTACAAAAAATCCTCAATGCAAAATGACTTGCCTCGAAGCTTCGTTAAATCAATGTTACCAACGTTGTATTGCTGACGGACGGTGTTTCCGCACGGAGCATTATTACTGTCGCACAGACGCGGCTCAGTCTGCTGCTGGCGACGCATGACAGAGCGTAAATAGCAAGGGTACAACGGTACAGATCCACTTTTGCGACACGACCAGAGACAGGCTGGAGAAAACGACAGAAAGTGTCCAAAGTTTGGAATCAGTTCAAACGTAATTAAAACTAAAACTCTGTACAGTGTGTCTACTGCAAAATCAAACTAGCTTAGCACGATAATAGCACGACGTCAGTGCTTTAGCATCTCAACAGAAAACATGGAGTCTAACTTAATCATCCATTCCACGAAGAGGACCCAACGATGAAACTACACCAAAACACAACAACTACCAAAATCAAAGACATGAAAATACGTAGTGGTGACCACGATCTGATCTAAAGAGCTGACGTGTTGACTACAGCTGATTGTTGCGCATCTCTCTCTCTCTCTCTCTCTCTCTCTCTCTCTCTCTCTCTACGGAGAAACAGCTGATCAACAATCTAATAGCATAAGTGTGACATTATAATCAAATATATAAATGAAAATAGGTTGAGTATAACTAATATTTACATATAGGCCTACTGTATATACAGATCAGTCTCAGGTTGAAACTTCTGAAAGTTAAGTTGCACAACTTAATGTAATGTTTGTGTATGTTTAATATATGCCTTAGTTTGAGGTTGATATCATTTAAAAAAAAGATTCTTTAAAAACAATGTAATATTGCACTTAAATGAGATTTTTGAGAGATGATATTGTAAGCAATGTAGGCAATACAAATGTTGCTTTTTTTCCGAAAATGTTGCTTTTTTCCCTAGTTTTTGTTGTTTAAAAACGCAAAAAAATTATCTGATTAATCGATTACAAAAATAATCGATAGCTGTAGCCCTACTGATGAGTCTCGATTTCTGTTGAGACATTCAGATGGTAGAGTCAGAATTTGGAGTAAACAGAATGAGAACATGGATCTGTCATGCCTTGTTACCACTGGGCAGGCTGGTGGTGGTGGGGGTGTAATGGTGTGGGGGGGATCCCTTTCGCTTTCAGAACTGCCTTAATTCTTTGTGTCATTGATTCAACAAAGTGCTGGAAGCATTCTTTAGAAATGTTGGCCCATATTGATAGGATAGGGTCAAACACGGTATTAGTATGGTGTTCCTAATAATCCTTTAGGTGAGTGTACATTCACAGCAAGTTTGTTAAAAATGATGAAAAATCTCTAAGGGAACATATTAGAAGGACAATGTCACCTTAGAAAATAAACAAACACAGGTACAATACAGATACACAAGCTCACCTGCATAGCCATGGCTCCTGGGGGCATCTGCCCCCCAAAGTTCATTCCCATCATGCCCTGCATGTTTGGCTGCATGACCGGAACCATAGGGAAGCCCTGCTGTTGTTGCTGTTGCTGCTGTTGCTGCTGTATGGGGACCATGCCTGCAGAATTTGGAGTAAACAGAATGAGAACATGGATCTGTCATGCCTTGTTACCACTGGGCAGGCTGGTGGTGGTGGGGGTGTAATGGTGTGGGGGGGATCCCTTTCGCTTTCAGAACTGCCTTAATTCTTGGGGGGTGGGGGGGTTAGCCTCTAGAGTCTGGACATGATTCACTTTAGCAAATCAATTTCCTGGACAGCTGGAAAAAGACACGGGCTCAGCAACAGCCAAATCTGTTTTTCTGGTGACTACTGTGACAGCTTAGAGCAAAACAAGAGGCGTGAGGGGAAAAAATAGAAAAGTATGAGTTTGTTTTTGCTGTGTGAGCTGACAGCCAGAGCTGAGCAGCCGGGTTTTACTGGAGCCTCCAGATGATTCTCTGTGTTACGGCTCAAATGGGCTAAATAAGTGGCTTGTTTAGGTGACTGCACACAATCTACTTTGTCTAAAATGGCATTGCTAATGGAAGCATGTAATGACCCCTTAGAGACGCATGTCCCCCAGTGATGTGTGGATGGTTCATCAGGAGTGTTACTGCAACGTCAACAGCCTAAATATGACGAGCACCCACAGCTGAATTATAGTACATCTGAGGCCCACAATGCACTACTTTAGGCATGGGTAACAAAGCTATGAGCTCCAATGTGCAGAATTGTTGCTGCTTTCTACTTCTGCCTAATGACTTATGGGGGTCTTAAGTGGCAAGGACCAATTGTTAACAGGAAAGACTAATGAGAAGCCAAGCAGAATCAATCTGGCTAGAGTTTTATAGACGTCTTTTCTTAATTTTTAATGAGGGAACCAGGCACTAGGCATTTGTGACATCCAACAACTTAACATATTCTGCATTTGTGTGTGATCCGTTAAAAGTGCAAGTTGTGATCTAAATCTAAATTTCTAAAACTTGTATAAAACTTGTATAAAACTTTTAAGTATCTTGTTTCATTTAAACTGAAATTAAAGTAGTTTCAGAATCACATTACAAACGAAGTGTAGGGATGTTTTCACAAGAATAACAAATCCATTTTTATCCAAATATTGTGACAGTGTGCTAGATGAATAATGGGTCACATTTAAAATGCAAAATCCTGTGTCACTAAACAAATTCAAATTCAGAGAAAAAAAAATGCTTCCCATTTATTTATCAGCTTCTGATAATGAAACAAATATATCTCCAAAAAGTTTGAAGACAGAATGACTCACCTTGTGGCTGTCCCAGGCCGCCTCCAACAGAATACATAAAACTAAAGACATAAAATAAAAAGAAAGAGATTATGAGATTCTCACAGAGGTTAAAGTAAAGAAACACACAGATAATACTTTAAGGTCAACTCAAAACAGAATCATGTCTCCTTCAGCTTCAAACAATGCAAAATATTAACTACTTCATTAACACTGCCTTTCACCTCTGCATAATTGGCATTGCCATCAGTTTAAAAAGCCATTTTAAAGTAAGAACCATGACTGCATTTAGCTATAATAAAATCACAAAAAATGACACAGCTAAACAATAAATAAAAGCCTTGTTTGCTACTCATAATTGTGACATTTAGGGCTGGGTACCGAACGTTGATACTTTTATGGCACCGAAAAAAAATTATTTATCTTTCGGTGCCAAATGCGTCTGAGCGCGTAAGCTTATCTGTCCTCTCTGCATATTGACACAGAGGCACGGAGCTCCGACACACACACACACACACACACACACACACACACACACACACACACACACACACAACACACACACACACACACACACACACACACACACAACACTGTCAGAGTAAACTGTCTGCAGTTTTGTTGAAGTCACAGAGAGTCACGGTTGGTTTTAGAGGTCGACCGATTCATCGGTTTTGCCGATTAAGTTGATTGGTTGAACTATCGTTATCGGCAAAAATCCATGCGGATAGTTTTTTCAGGTTTCGTCCGTTGCTGGAGCGCACGCTGTCATTCATTACCCAGTACACAGAGCTGAGAAGGCTCTGCTGGCATCATGCATTACAATAGCTCCTCTAGAGGCGAAATAAAAACTATCACTGATGCCTGTGTTGTTTATTTCCGACACGTGTTACTGTGCGCTGCACGGAGAGCACATGCTGTGCGGAGAAGGCTGACATCAGATGCGCGTTTAAAGCATCGACAGTTTGTTATATCATTATAAAGTTATTCATTTGTTGAATAGATGCTGCATTAGTAGAGAAAGAACAGCACAACAGTATGTGTTTGTTTGCTTTCGAGGCTGAGATGATGCTAAACATTAGCAGTAGGCTAACTAACCTCAAGCGGTTAAAACACTGACAAAAATGAACGCAAGTCCGACCCAAATCGTCCACGATCCGTCTAGTGGCTGCCGCTGGAGAATTGAGATGTGTAGAATCGACAGCGCATTCATTTTAAAATCCTCAGCGGAGGAGCATCAACAACTGCCCGAAAGTACTGTACTAGCGTCGATATAGAGAGAGACTGGAGAGAGAGAGCGTTATATGGTGGAGAGACATAGAGAGAGACTGAAGAGAGGGAGCGCCGGCGCTAGAACAAAGCCGTGAATCAGAGATATAAAACGTGTTTTCGCCGATCCATCTCTAGAAATGTGACTGTAGCGAGCATGTCACTATCACTAACGTTATCCACATTTATATTTACACGCAACAAATGATATATCCAGCTTCAAAAAAGTCTAAAAGTCGGAAGTTAGAACGAATGCATTGTGCAAAGAGTGGTTGCTATGGAGACGATACACAGTGTTGAGTTCCGTTGCTCTGATTGGTTGGAGGTCTATCCAATGAATGCAGAGCTATTTCTTTCCTGGTTCGGTTGGAACCAAGGGGGTAAGCTTCGCTTCAGAACTCGAGCCATCATGGCGGCATTTTGTTGCTAACTGGCCATCACCTCCTGTTAGCATTCCGCTGACCGCCATTTTTTTTTACGTCACTTGACTGCGAATAACTTTACATCAGAAATGTTTGAAGACTATTTGTCCGTTGTTTAGTTCCAAAGAAACACGACAATGTATAAAAGGCTCCATTACCTTGTACCTCACGTTATGGCTCCGTAGCAGACGTTTTTGTAAAAATAGGCTAACGATTGTGTCATAACCAAGTGACTTACTGTCGCATAGTAGAGGAATTACCGTGTAGTACAGGAGAAGCTCTTGAGGCAGTTTAGAGCTTACATGAGCTGTTTAGGTTTAATTACTAATGTTAACTAGCATGTTAGTGATCAATAATTAGCCTGTGCCCATGTCATCTCCTTACATATACCTACACTCTCCGTCTCTGTAAGATTGGGAATGATTGAGATTTCTCTTGGCACAGCTACCAGAAGACTTACAACTTTCAGACACGTTGCTCACGTCACATTCTCTCAGTTGGAGGCTGCGTAGTAAAGCTGGCCATCACCGGAAAAGTGCTTCTAATAGCCTTCACTGGTCTCCGTCCAGAGCAACGGGGTCTATTGGTCCATTATATACTGTCTATGGTTGGAACACGCCCCATAATCCCAGCCCAATGGAGCGGTTTCAGACTCACATTCTGACTAGAATTTGAGTAGGACCACGTCAGGCTAGGTCTAAACCGTTCTACAGAGAAGAATGGCGTCACTGTTTTGAGATTTGGCATACATTTGGGCTTTTTTTGAAGAAATGTAAATAGTTTGTCCTTTTTATGAATTATAATGCTCATTATGTTTATGTTTTTGCACTGGATGACTCCAAATATGTAGGAGAACTGTTTTAGACAACACACATGCTTGTGTAGCATTGCTGTGGGTGTAATATCAATAAATATGACATTATTATTTTGACTATTGGCAAAAGCGTCTGGACTTTTTTTGAAAAAATGTATTTTGTCAACTGTTTTATCCAGTATCAATTCTAAATACTATCGGTCGATTAATTGGTTATCGGCAAATACGGCCCAACCTAACTATCGGTATCGGTAAAATCCACTATCGGTCAACCTCTAGTTGGTTTCAAGTGTGGTTACAGTTTTTTTAAACTTCACGCAGACAGCGTTTGCTGTGATGTGATATTAATGGCGACCCGAAAGCGGTCACTGTTAGTGTTGACGAACTGACCGAAGAGCCGGTTAATTAACCCGACTCTTGTCACTGAACCGGGAGACTCGAGTGCCATACATCAATGAACCGCAATGAACCGACTCACTCCTGTTTTTTTCTTTTACTTCATTCGTGCCGTTGTGTGTGTAGCTGGTATTCTTCTGCTACTGTGTGTGTAGTAATCTAGCTCATTAGCGCCTCCACTGGAGTGGTGGTGGTAGAATCAATCAGGAAATGAGCTACCTAGACCGCACACCAAGCTACTGAACGAGACCGAATGTAACCGGCCAGCCCTCTCGAGTCTAATGTAACCAAGCAGTGTCTTGGTTCTCGGCAAGTTTGAGTTATTAACCGAGCCTTGTTTCTGGTGCATCTTAGAGGATTGTGTTCACGGCAATTCACACATTATCAATGGGGAAGTACAGTACATCACATACAAATACACGTCATGTTATCTTGGTAGTTATGTTAAGTTAAATGTTAGAGAAGTGAATGTTGCTACGTGGTAGCTAGGCTAGGCTGTCACAAGGAGGCCGCGCACCAGGCTACTGAACGAGACCGTAAGGACCGTAACCGAGGGTAGGCTACTGCACGAGTCTATATTCAAACGGGTGTCTAGGTTCTCGGCAAGTTTGACTTATCAACCGATCCCAGAAGCCTTTATTTCTCGTGCATCTTAGATGATTGTGTACATACAAATTCATAGACTACATTACAGATGGATATCACATACAAATGCACGTCATGTTATCTTAGGAGTTATGTTAAGTTAAATGTTTGTTACGTGATAGGTAGGCTGTCACCAGGAGACCGTGCACCAGGCTACTGAAAGAGACCGTAACCGTGCCTAATGCATGAGTCATGTAATCAAACGGGTGTCTAGGTTCTCGGCAAGTTTGAGTTATCAACCGATAGCAGAAGCCTTTAGGTCTCGTGCATTTTAGAATTGTGTTCATGGAAATTACACAATGGCAGGGGCATGCGAACCGGTGACCGAATCTATTAACTCGGTAGGCAAACCAACGACCGTCCGGTTGAACCAACTCACGTAAAAGAGTCGGTTGTCCCATCACTAGTCGCTGTGCTGTTGACGTTACACTTCCTCTTACTAGACAAGCAGGCACAACGGTGGTTTCTCTGCCCTGATGACTGACTGACAGGCTGAGCTTGCAAGGCACTTTTAATAATGTTACTCTGAGTGAGCAGTTTTACCAGAATGTTTTAATTTTGATAACTGTTTTGTGGTGGTTTTATGGTATCAAAAAAAGTTAGGAACCGGCATTGAAACTGAGGTATTGAAATTGGCACCGGATCGAAAGATTTTGAACTATACCCAGCCCTAGTGACATTATAATGATAAAACTAGTTCCAGTTTATTCACAAAGACCAGCAGATTGAAGGCAGTGTTTCCCACGGATTAGAAAGCAATTAGTGGCAAAGAAATACTTATTTTTGTAACAATCAAGTACCAAAAACTGAGGAGGACACGCTGCTGGATGTGGTCCTCCTCTCCTACTTCAATGCCTATAACGAATGTATCTCTTTCTCTCCCTGACCCTGTCTTTCACTGGTTGAAGCCTGAAAATATTGTAAACAAATTAATAACATAACTAATTCCACTGGTGGGACTGTTGAGCTCTGTTTCAGACGGATACCTCCGGTTCAAGCTGGTCCTCATCCTCAATAGGTGCCTTTTTCAGTCGCGGAAAATGACATAACATTATTTATAATACGTTTATTGATGGTGTTTTAAGCCTCCAACGTCGCCTTCCAGGCAGCTAACCCTCACCTAAACCATAAATAAATATATTGACGCGCTGCCTGAAAGGCGACGTTGGGGGCTAAAAACAGCAAACACAGCCAGTGGGAGGAGCTGTGTGTGTGTGTGTGTGTGTGTGTGAGCAGAAGAACGTGTTTTGAATGCCGTTTAAAATACTACTACTACTAATAACAAAACGCAATGTGCGGCGGCCAGTGTTGATAGTACACACACACACACACACACACACACACACACACACACACACACACACACACACACACACACACACACACACACACACACACACACACACAGCAGAGGTGTGTTACAACACGCAGCACATGCACCTGACTGGGAAAGATACCGCTACGCTCGTTACTGTAAGAAGGCTACAGTAAAACCTAAAAGTAAATACGTATTATCAATACCCACTCACCTGTCTACAGGCATACATATGTAGGAAGAGATATATTTCAATCAGATCTGTCTGGGCGCAGTCCACTCTCATCCACCGCGCTGTTTACACAAACACACTCTACTCAAACAAGCTAAAACAAAAGCTGTCCTTTTGTAATCTAACCGTTTTCCTCAAATCTTGAAATTTCGACAAATTCTTGTAAACTTAACTGCTGGCTAAACTAACCATGCTCTGCTGGAGCATTTATGGATGTATTATAAGACCAAAACAAACCAACGTGGCTACTAAATATGCACGTGAATATGACGCAAACTTTATGGTCACATCTTCATTGTATTCTGCATGTCAATGGTATTCTGGCCCTCATGACCCCTGACCTAGGACTAGGCGTAAATTAAGTACATTTGCACAATGATATACGTGGATTTCTTGGCAACGTCATCACTGCTTGCGCATGCAACGGGGCGCGCAGAAAAGAACACGTGTTTCGTGTAGCTAGTAGTAGTAGCAGCATAGCTTAAGTCAAAATGCCAAGGAGTTGTCGCATGGTTAATTGTACAAACCGAGCCAGTGATGGGTGCCTGATGTTTAACATACCTAGGGGGAAGCATGCTTTTGCCAAAAACCGGCGGAGGTTATGGCTTCAAGCCATAAGAGGGGCAGATTGGGGTCATATGCAAGAGTCAGGCTCCCATTGGATCAATCAGAAAAGTTGCAGCTTGTTGTTGTTCAGCTAAGTGATATCTACCTGTCAGGGCTGTGGTACTCGAGTCTGGACCATAGACAATTAAAGGTCCGGACTCAAGTCAAGTTTAGACTGCTAGCTAAAGCTACGCCGATGTTTTGCTAACGTTAGCGCAACAGCGTTAGCCTAGCCTGCTAGGCAAATATTACTACTGCCTTCGGAGTTTCTTATATCTGCGTCCACGTTGTCAACATAAGACCTGTGGTGTTAGTGCTCCTTTTGTACCATCATTTTATTGAATGAAATATTAAGCTTCGCTCCTACGCTCTCTCGCCCACAATCAACCTCTGCTGCTAAAAACAATCAACCTGCAGTGATGTTTTGAAATGGAGACACACATATCGTACATTTTCCCAGAAATCCTGGCCATTATTTTAAGGCATAAACCAACCATAAGGGTACACTCAGGGGTAACCCTGCTGCTAACATTGGCTATTACATTAGCCTAAAATGATAATTATAGCCATACGTATATATCCCAGTAACACTGCAAAATTAAAGACCGACAAACAGATCCAACTAAAATCACGTTTTATTGAGTCAGCAGTTAAATATAAACAATAAAGAAAGCTTAAATACTTAAGGTTGTTGCAGTAGCGGACCAGCTTACCAATCTGGCTTTCTGCCCCTGGTATGCGCACGCACCTTGTAATTTTTGTAAACAGGAAACCTGTGTATGGTATTAGGCCTAGGCCCAATTTGTTAGGAATACCAGTTTTACCATAAAATAGGATGAGAAATAGTGTTTTATTACAATTTGATACAACAATATTGAATAGGGTAATAAAATGGGGGGGATGGGGGGCAGACCTGGTTCGGACAGACCTGCCCCCACTGCTAAAAAAAAAAGGAAACACTAGGCTTGTTCGAGATGAGCCAGATCTGCGCAGAATCGATCACCGGTGATCGCCGCCCAATGCATGCCGGTTAGATTTGTGTCCGACTTGATCCCGACTTGCTCTGACGTCATGCACACGTGGGCAACGATAATCTCACGAGACCAAGTTCTGAGACGCAGGTAGCGCAGTTGCTTTTCACCAACTGCAAGAGCCAGGCGGACGCAGGTGGACCAACTGCATGCTGGGAAACGCCGGCCTCTCAGCTGATCGAACAGCTGATTGGTTCAGAATCGACTCAACATGATGACGTTTTATGTAAACTTTATTGATTTTAAATCTGAGGGATTTTAACTGCGATTTGTCTGATTTAAAAGCTTATTCTGTACAGAACACATGTAGTGAGGCTTATAGTTATGTTTAGAAGTCAGAGAGACTAAATCTGTTCAGATTTCAGATCATCTACAGTCTGTTGTTAATTAAAAACAGCAACAGATCACATGTAGAGAATCTTGACAGCTACTCTGTCATAATAACGTACGTAAGCTGATATATGGGTCTGATGAAATTTTATTAAATCGGAATCAGACCACCAGTGTTTCTGTCACTTCCTGTTCAGCCTGAATGCTGCTGGAATCAGCTGGAAAACTGTCCGACTTGAGAGCGGACTTTTGTCACCGCCCCCCGCTGCTGCCGCCTGCTCTCGTCTACTTTACAGGCGAGGCGCAGTTCATCTCGAACGAGCCTATTGTCTACCATTCGGCCAAGTCTCTCCTCATCAGAGCCAACCCACACAGGCCTTCAGCTATTTGTCAAATTACTCATTACAAGCATAGACTGTAGATTGCAAGCCAGTTCTTCAGGCTGCAACTGAATGCAGAGACAAACGGCAGAAAACTGAATTTCAGCATCACTAATCCAATGGGTGAGTGACACATTATCATACTGATAACTTCATTACCAACACAACTGTTCTAACAAAAGGGAAGCAGGGAACTCATTGTCAGAAAGTTCAAACATTTGCCAAAGCAATTACCAACTCCCTGTGGCAACTAAGAAAAAAATTTAGACCTGAGTTTGACTTTGAAATTTACTTTTGGAAGCTTTGTTAATTCATTATTACAAAGAAAATTGTATTTTTGTACAGTGCAAGTGTTGAAAACTGTACACAAGGGCTGCAACTAATGACAATATATTTATTAACAATTAAACCTTTTGATTATTTTTTAATTAAATCGATTAATTGTTTAACTATCACAAAAAGTGAAAAATTGTGCTGGAGGCCTATGTTACGTCTTCTCATTACTCGTTTTGTCTAAAATTTACTAAATAAGTGTGACACTTGACGACCAACTCTCCTTCACAGCCAACATCGCTGCAACTACCCGATCGTGTAGATACATGCTGCATAACATCAGAAGGATACGTCCCCTTCTAACGCAGAAGGCGGCTCAGGTTCTGGTTCAGGCTCTAGTCATCTCACGTCTAGACTAATGCAACTCCCTCCTGATTGGCCTGCCTGCATGTGCCATCCGGCCCCTGCAGCTCATTCAGAACGCAGCAGCTCGACTTGTCTTCAACCTCCCCAAGTTCTCTCACACTACACCGCTCCTCCGCTCTCTTCACTGGTTACCAATTGCTGCCCGCATCCGCTTCAAGACACTAGTACTTGCATACAGGGCCACGAACGGATCAGCCCCAGCATACATACAGGACATGGTCAAACCCTACACCCAAACCTGCCCACTCCGCATCAGCCAACCTGCTTGCTGCCCCCTCACAGAGAGGGACAACCAATCACTCAACAAAATGCCGAAGTCCTGTCCTGGCTCCTAAATGGTGGAATGAGCTCCCTATTGACATCAGGATGGCTGAAAGCCTATACACCTCGGATAAACATGAAAATATATTTTATATATATATATATATATATATATATATATATATATATATACACACACATATATATATATATATATACACACACACACACAGTGGGGAGAACAAGTATTTGATACACTGCCGATTTTGCAGGTTTTCCTACTTACAAAGCATGTAGAGGTCTGTAATTTTTATCATTTATCAGGTACTCTTCAACTGTGAGTGACAGAATCTAAAACAAAAATCCAGAAAATCACATTGTATGATTTTTAAATAATTAATTAGCATTTTATTGCATGACATAAGTATTTGATCACCTACCAACCAGTAAGAATTCCAGCTCTCACAGACCTGTTAGTTTTTCTTTAAGAAGCCCTCCTGTTCTCCACTCATTACCTGTATTAACTGCACTTGTTTGAACTCGTTACCTGTATAAAAGGCACCTGTCCACACACTCAATCAAACAGACTCCAACCTCTCCACAATGGCCAAGACCAGAGAGCTGTGTAAGGACATCAGGGATAAAATTGTAGACCTGCACAAGGCTGGGATGGGCTACAGGACAATAGGCAAGCAGCTTGTTGAGAAGGCAACAACTGTTGGCGCAATTATTAGAAAATGGAAGAAGTTCAAGATGATAGTTATTCTCCTTCGGTCTGGTGCTCCATGCAAGATCTCACCTCGTGGGGCATCAATGATCATGAGGAAGGTGAGGGATCAGCCCAGAACTACACCGCAAGACCTGGTCAATAACCTGAAGAGAGCTGGGACCACAGTCTCAAAGAAAACCATTAGTAACACACTATGCCGTCATGGATTAAAATCCTGCAGCGCACGCAAGGTCCCCCTGCTCAAGCCAGCATATGTCCAGGCCCGTCTGAAGTTTGCCAATGACCATCTGGATAATCCAGAGGAGGAATGGAAGAAGGTCATGTGGTCTGATGAGACAAAAATAGAGGTTTTTGGTCTAAACTCCACTCTCCGTGTTTGGAGGAAGAAGAAGGATGAGTACAATCCCAAGAACACCATCCCAACCGTGAAGTATGGAGGTGGAAACATCATTCTTTGGGGATGCTTTTCTGCAAAGGGGACAGGACGACTGCACCATATTGAGGGGAGGATGGATGGGGCCATGTATCGCGAGAGCTTGGCCAACAACCTCCTTCCCTCAGTAAGAAAATGGGTCATGGCTGGGTCTTCCAGCATGACAACGCCCTGAAAAACACAGACAGGGCAACTAAGGAGTGGCTCCGTAAGAAGCATCTCAAGGTCCTGGAGTGGCTTAGCCAGTCTCCAGACCTGAACCCAATAGAAAATCTTTGTAGGGAGCTGAAAGTCCGTATTGCCCAGCGACAGCCCCAAAACCTGAAGGATCTGGAGAAGGTCTGTATGGAGGAGTGGGCAAAATCCCTGCTGCAGTGTGTGCAAACCTGGTCAAGAACTACAGGAAACGAATGATCTCTGTAATTGCAAACAAAGGTTTCTGACCAAATATTAAGTTCTGCTTTTCTGATATATCAAATACTAATGTAATTTCTAATGTTTAATAAAGGTAATAGATTACTTTGTTTTTGCTTAGTCATAATTTAAAACAATTAATCTATAAGCAAAGAGAGAACGTTATCCTTCACAGAGTAGTGATGTAATAGGGCGTTTGACTTGGAGGTTTTCGGACTAACATTTGCTTCCAGTAAGATTTTCAGCTTAAAAAGCTTTTATAGGAGCTGCCCACCATCATGCAGCAAACAACAGGTTATGGCTGGGCAGATTAACATAGAAGGAGATAAGCAGTGATAGCAGCTGTGGACGCCAGCAGGCCTGTTATTATCTAGCTATCATCAAACTCTTTTGAAAGATGGGAGACAGAAGGCAGGGTCAGGAGTTCTGTCACCATCATCATCACTAAGGAAGCTAAAACTAAAATCATTGATTTTCTATGTTTATTCTGAAGCTGCTCTTATTGTGGAATACACAGCAGATATGACGAGCAGACCTTCAAAGGGTAATACCGACTGAGGTGAGATCAAATATGAAGGACTGTCACTGAACCCATTACTAGAGCTGAAACATATAGTTGAATTATCAATAAACTGACTAAACATGAAGCTAATCAAACAATTTAGAGGTTGAATTATTTATCAAATAAAAATGGCAAATATTCTCTGGTTCCAGATACACAAATGTGACGATTTGCTGTTTTTTAGTTATAATTTATACCATTGTAAACTGAATTGAATATCTTCTATATCTATATCGTGATATGAGACTAGATATCGTCTTAGATTTTTGGATATGGTAAAATCGCGATATGACATAAGTGTTGTCTTTTCCTGGTTTTAAAGACTACATTACAGTAAAGTGATGTACTTTTCTGAACTTACCAGACTGTTCTAGCTGTTCTATTATTTGCCTTTACCCACTTAGGCATTATGTCCACATTACTGATGATTATTCATCTAAAATCTACAGTGGGGCAAAAAAGTATTTAGTCAGCCACCAATTGTTCAAGTTCTCCCACTTAAAAAGATGAGAGAGGCCTGTAATTTTCATCATAGGTACACTTCAACTATGAGAGACAAAATGAGAAAAATAAAATCCAGAAAATCACATTGTAGGATTTTTAATGAATTAATTGGTAAATTCCTCGGTAAAATAAGTATTTGGTCACCTACAAACAAGCAAGATTTCTTGATGAGAAAGAATGCTGAGTTGCATCCAAAGAACACCATACCTACTGTGAAGCATGGGGGTGGAAACATCATGCTTTGGGGCTGTTTTTCTGCAAAGGGACCAGGACGACTGATCCATGTAAAGGAAAAAATGAATGGGGCCATGTATCGTGAGATTTTGAGTGAAAACCTCCTTCCATCAGCAAGGGCATTGAAGATGAAACGTGACTGGGTATTTCAGCATGACAATGATCCCAAACACACCGCCCGGACAACGAAGGAGTGGCTTCGTAAGAAGCATTTCAAGGTCCTGGAGTGGCCTAGCCAGTCTCCAGATCTCAACCCCATAGAAAATCTTTAGAGGGAGTTGAAAGTCTGTGTAGCCCAGCGACAGCCCCAAAACATTACTGCTCTAGAGGAGATCTGCATGGAGGAATGGGCCAAAATACCAGCAACAGTGTGTGACAACCTTGTGAAGACTTACAGAAAACGTTTGACCTCTGTCATTGCCAACAAAGGGTAGCCTATATAACAAAGTATTGAGATGAACTTTTGTTATTGACCAAATACTTATTTTCCACCATAATTTGCAAATAAATACATTAAAAATCCTACAATGTGATTTTCTTTCTTATTTTGTCTCTCATAGTTGAAGTGTACCTATGATGAAAATTATAGGCCTCTCTCATCTTTTTAAATGGGAGAACTTGCACAATTGGTGGCTGACTAAATACTTTTTTGCCCCACTGTAAGTGTGAAGATATTTTGTTAAAGCACCAATTGTCAACCCTAGAATATCGCCGCAACATCGATATTGAGGTATTTGGTCAAGGATATCATGATATCTGATATTCTCCCTATGGACCAGCCCTAATTTCTAGTTATAATTCCAACTTGGAAATGTCAACAGCTGCTGCAAAACACAACCCACAATGATACACTCTTGACAAGCACAATAGAGCATTATCTGACATCCATAAGGTTGAATGTCTGAAATCACATGACCTGTTAAAGACAGAGAAATCTGCATGGAGGCATCACCTGACACTATAGACCTAGATATTATGCATAAATGTCACTGTCACATACATATATATATACATATATATACATACATACATATATATATATACATACATACATACATACATACATACATACATATATATATATATATTTTCATTGAAACATTTACTCCAAACACCTACAAAGGTAGCTTTTGATGTCAAGCAGGTTTTGTAAGCTGCACTACTGCTCCACTTCCTGGCTTTTCACTCCTGACACATTTTAATGTATTATTGCTGTATTATCATGTCTAGCAGTCAAACACTGCACTGCAAACTATCCAAAGCCTTATTTCCTTCATTCAAACCCATAATATTTGACATGGAAACAGATTTGCCATATGCCACACTATACCTGACTTTACTTTACTTTACAGTCATCAAATAAAGTTGAGGTCTTATAAGTAGCAGCAAAAAAGTGGTGCTGTTTGGAGTGACATATACAGTACAGGCCAAAAGTTTGGACACACCTTCTCATTCAATGCATTTTGTTAAAGTTAAATTCATTTGTTAAAGTAATGATGGCCACTCGTTTCTCTTTACTTAGCTGATTGGTTCTTGCCATAATATGAATTCTAACAGTTGTCCAATAGGGCTGTCGGCTGTATATCAACCTGACTTCTGCACAGCACAACTGATGGTCCCAACCCCATTAATAAGAACAAATTCCACTAATTAACCCTGACAAAGCACACCTGTGAAGTGAAAACCATTTCAGGTGACTACCTCATGAAGCTCATTGAGAGAACACCAAGGGTTTGCAGCGCTATCAAAAAAGCAAAGGGTGGCTACTTTGAGGAATCTAAAATATAAGACATGTTTTCAGTTATTTCACACTTTTTTGGTACATAATTCCACATGTGTTCATTCATAGTTTTGATGCCTTCACTGAGAATCTACAATGTAAATAGTCATGAAAATAAAGGAAACGCATTGAATGAGAAGGTGTGTCCAAACTTTTGGCCTGTACTGTGTGTATATATATATATATATATATATATATATATATATATATATATATATATATATATATATATATTTATTAGGGGTGGATCCGAACCCAAATGCGGTATTCGGAAAGGCACAAATAAAGTGGTTTTTACGAATACTTATTTCGAACAAATACTTTAAAAAATATTTGTATTCGGGAACAAGAAAAACTTTATATCAAAAAGCTGCGTTTCCTCATGAGACCGCAGTGCATGCCCGGATGAGTGAGTGAGTGAGTGAGTGACGTTCAGGAGTTGGGGGAGGGGAAAAGAGTAAAAGAGGTGACTGACACAGGCTACTCCACACAGCAACAGAGAGGGCTCGGCTGAGCGAAAAAAACACTTAACTGCATCACTATTTTTGTTGAATAGATTTTTTGTACATTAACTGGGTTCCGGAGGCAGTTTATAACTTTCGGGAAGCGGAGTTTGATTACGCTGCGTTATTGACGTCTGCAGTTGGGGCTCTCATGTTCGTGCTGTTTACGTAGCTCTGTTAGCTCGGTCATTTAGACAATAGGCTGTTGACAGAGTAACGTTAACGTTCGGTTAAAAAGATTAAAAAAAATGCTTGTGTAGTTGTGTCGAATTGTATGCACTTGTGGGAGTTATATGGTACGTTTAAGTTACTCTGTCTTTTGCAGACAGCAAAATGTAGGCTATAGGCTAGGCTAGTTAACCTTAGCATAGCTTCCGTCACTCATTAACTTAGCTGAAACTCCCCACATGGATTTGGGCAACCAAATAGAAAAGAGTGTGGCTGCTGCTGAGCCATCTCTTGGTCCTCCACCAGCCAAAAAAACTTGCTCAAGTTCTGTGTGGAAGCATTTTACAGTCAGTGCTGCAGAACCAAAGTGATATGTAATGTGTGCAAAAGTCAAATCGGCAGAGGCAGAGATATCAAACATCTGTCAACATCTGCTATGCATAATCACATGCACTTAAAGCATCCTCTCCTGGTACTGTCTGCCAACCCCCCCACAAGCACAAATCCCCCCACCAGC
>NC_041333.1:533522-593522 GCF_004354835.1 Perca flavescens | reverse complement strand
CATTGCCGCAATGGCCTAATACACCCTAACAGGACAGTTAACATGATATCAATTGTATATTTATATTTCTGACAAATGTTCAGTTAGGTCCGTAAATATTTGGACATTAGTGTTAATTTTGTCACCAATTTTTAATTTAATCTTAGTCTTATGCCAAATGTCCTTGTTAGTTTTAGTTAGTTCATTGGCAATATTGCCGCAAATTACGATCGCTTCGTATTGGTGGGCAATTTTAATATTCATGTCTGCTGCCATTCAAATTCCTTGTCGCAGGAATTTCTTGATTTAATGGATGCTTTTAATATATTGCAGTGGGTCTAAAACTCTACCCACACTCAAGGCCACACATTGGACCTTGTGTTATCCTATGGGATCGATGTCACTGATATTGTACTCTCTGATTTTCTGCTCTCCGACCACAAGCCCATTCTATTTTCACTGTCTCTTCCGGAGCTCATTATCGCACCTGTTATGTCGCGGTTCTACTCTCCTCAGTTCAGCACAAACTTCAACTTGTGCTTTGCTGAACTATGCTCACGCTTACAACCAAAATCTGCTCTTTGGCAAAACTCTGACACTTGTTACCAAAGACAAATTTGTAGAAAGGCTGAACGCAAATGGAAACGGGATAGGTTCAACTGTCTTTTTCCATATGTTCAAAGACTCTCTTACAGCATATCTTATATATATTTTCATCACTCTAATCCAAAAGGTCCGGTTTACAGTCATTCAGTCGGTTGTAAATCTACCTGTTAAATTGTTTGTGTTGCCTCAGATGCTCTATGTGAAGACTTCTTGAGATTTTTTTCAAACAAAATCACTAAATTAAGACTTAGTGTCTAGTCTAACTCTCCCCCCAATCATGTCACTTGCTGCTGGCATTTGGGAGGTTTTTGATCCTATCAACCTCCAGACACTGAAGGATGTGAGCATTAAGCTAAACCCTTCATTTTGCCCTAATGATATCATTCAGCCAAGATTTCTCAAATTAATCACTGACTCCGTGGGTCCAGGTATGGTATCTCTCATTAACAAGTGCCTTAATACGGGCTCCGTTCCAGCTGATTTCAAAAGGTACAAGCTACGGTCACTCCCCTACTCAAGAGGCCTTCACTGGATCCTTTTGTTTTAAATAATTACCGGCCCATCTCAGTCTTACCTTTTATTTCTAAGTTGTTGGAGAAAATTGTGTTGGATCAACTTCAACGCTTCTTGTCTAACAACTGTATTTATGAGGTTTTTCAATCTGGGTTTAGGACTGCACACAGCACTGAGTCTGCTCTCCTGCAAGTGCTAAACGATGTTTACATTTCTACTGATTCTGGAGATACTGTTGTTCTAGTTCTTCTAGATCTTTCGGCAGCTTTTGACACCATTGACCACCCTACTCTGTTAGCTAGACTTGAGATCTGGGTAGGCCTGAAAGCCTCAGTTTTTAATTGGTTCCAGTATTACCTTTCTGATAGAAGGTTCTCAGTAAAGATGGGCAACTTCTCCAGCTCTATGGCACCTTTGTCCTGCGGTCTTCCGCAGGGCTCCATTCTGGCTCCCTCTCTATTTTTTCTTTACATGCTGCCTTTGGGCGCTATTTTAAGGAAATATGATGTATCATTTCATTTTTACGCAGATGACACCCAAATTTACATGCCAATCAGTAGAAATAATCCGGCTGCATTAAACTCTCTCCTGCTATGCTTAGAGGAGGTGAAGGCAAAATTTCCTCTTTTTAAATTACGATAAGACTGAGGTCATTGTTTTTAGCCCGAGTTAAAGGTCCCAGTGTACAAGCCTAGACTTGGGAAGTCTTACCGTTTTTAGATCTGCAGGAGTGCGGAACCTGGGTGTTCTTGTGGACTAGTCCTTAAAATTTGATAAACATATTTCATCGGTAATCAGCTCCGGTTTTTTCCAACTTCGTCTATTGTCTAAAATCAAAGGCTTTCTCACCCCGAGAACTCTGGAAATGGCGGTTCATGCATTCATCACGTGCTGGCTAGATTATTGCAATTCACTTTACTGTGGTATATCTAGTTCTCAAATTGCCCGTCTTCAGTTAGTCCAAAATGCTGCGGCCAGACTTATCTTTCACTGTCGCAAATATGACCATATCACCTCTATTCTCAAATCTCTACACTGGTTGCCCGTTCAACAGAGAATAGATTTTAAAATCCTTCTCTTTGTCTTCAAATCTTTAAATAACTTAGCTCCCGTCTACCTATCCGAACTCATTCATCCGTACACTCCTCCCAGAGGCCTGAGATCACACAACCAGGTTCTGCTGGTAGCCCCTTGTGCCAGACTAAAGCGGAGAGGGGAGCGCGCGTTTGCAGTTTGTCTGTGGAACACCCTGCCTTTAGAGATTAGAAAAGCCTCCAACCTTGCTATCTTCAAGTTGTTGGTAAAAACCTACTTATTCTCATTAGCGTATTGATTTCCTCTTTGATTGGTCCTTCTTTTGTATACTTGAGTCAGTGTTCTAAGGTTGCTCTTAGCCTTGTTGTTTTTATTTTGTGTTTTATGCTTTGTCTTGCTGGTTTTATGTTTTTATATGCTTGCTCTGTAAAGCACTTTGGTCTGTCTAGCGGCTGTTTAAATCTGCTATATAAATAAATGAACTTGAACTTTTAGTCATATTTAGTCATTCACATATCTTTTTTTGTTAGTCAAGTTTTCGTCAACTAAATGTCTCGTCATTTTTATCTAGTTTTAGTCGAAAGAGAACTCAATATATCTTAGTCAAGTTTTAGTAAAAACATGTTAGTCTTTTTTTAAATAAATTATTTCTGAGAACCTGAGGGCTGTGTTGTCTGGAGCTTTGTGCTCCTGGTAGGGTCTCCCAAGGCAAAGTGGTCTCAGGTGAGGGGCCAGACAAAGAATGGTTCAAAAACCCCAATGAAAAAGCTAAGCAGAGATGGAGTGACCCTGCCGGAGGAAGCCCGGGGCCCCGTCTGGAGCCAGGCCCAGACGGCGGGCTCGTCGGCGAAGCGCCTGGTGGCGGGTTTGCCACGGAGCCCGCCGGGCACAGCCCGAACAAGCTACGTGGCAACTCCCTCTCCATCCCATGGGCCCACCACCTGTGGGAGGAACCGTTGGGGTCGGGTGCAATGCCACATGGGTGGCAGTGAAGGTCAGGGGCCTCGACGGACCAGACCCGGGCGGCAGACGCTGGCTCTGGGGACGTGGGCGTCACCTCTCTGTGGGGAAGGAGCCGGAACTGGTGCGGGAGGTGGGCGCTACCGGTTAGATCTGGTGGGGCTTACCTCACGCACAGTCTTGGTTCTGGAACCATACTCCTGGATAGGGGTTGGACTCTTTTCTTCTCCGGAGTTGCCCAGGGTGTGAGGCGCCGGGCGGGTGTGGGGATACTCACAAACCCCGGCTGGCGCCGCTGTGTTGGAGTTTACCCGGTGGACGAGAGGGTCGCCTCCCCACGCCTGTGGGTTGTGGGGGAAAACTCTGACTGTTGTTTGTGCATATGCACCAAACAGGAGTTCGGAGTATTCGGCCTTCTTGGAGACCTTGACTGGAGTCCTGCATGGGGCTCCAGTGGGGACTCCATTGTTCTGCTGGGGGACTTCAACGCACACGTGGGCAATGATGGAGACACCTGGAGGCGTGATTGGGAGGAACGGCCTCCCTGATCTAAACCAGAGTGGTTGTTTGTTGTTGGACTTCTGTGCTAGTCATGGATTGTCTATAACAAACACCATGTTCGAACATAGGGATGCTCATAAGTGTACCTGGTACCAGAGCACCCTAGGGCCGAAGGTCAATGATCGATTTTATAATCGTTTCATCTGATCTGAGGCCGTATGTTTTGGACACTCGGGTGAAGAGAGGGGCAGAGCTGTCAACTGATCACCATCTGGTGGTGAGTTGGGTCAGAGGGTGGGGAAGACTCTGGACAGACCTGGTAAGCCCAAACGTGTAGTGCGGGTAAATTGGGAACGTCTGGAGGAGGCCCCTGTCCAACAGACTTTCAACTCACACCTCCGGGCGGAGCTTTTCGTGCATCCCTGTGGAGGCTGGGGGCATTGAACCCGAGTGGACAATGTTCAAAGTTTCCATTGCTGAAGCTGCGGCGAGGAGCTGTGGTCTTAGGGTCTTAGGTGCCTCAAGGGGCGGTAACCCACGAACACCGTGGTGGACACCGGTGGTCAGGGAAGCCGTCCGACTGAAGAAGGAGTCTTTCCGGGATATGTTATCCCGGAGGACTCGGAGGCAGTTGCAGGGTACCGAAGGGCCCGAAGGGCTGCAGCCTCTGCCGTGAAAGAGGCAAAGCAGCGGGTGTGGGAGAAGTTTGGAGAAGACATGGAGAAGGACTTTCGGTCGGCACCAAAGTGCTTCTGGAAAACTGTTCGCCACCTCAGGAGGGGGAAGGGGAACCATCCAAGCTGTGTACAGTAAGGATGGGACACTGTTGACCTCAACTGAGGAGGTAATAGGGCGGTGGAAGGAGCACTTTGAGGAACTCCTGAATCCGACTAATACGCCCTCTATCTTAGAGGCAGAGCTGGAGGATAATGGGGGATTGTCGCCGATTTCCCAGGCGGAAGTCACTGATGTAGTCAAACAACTACACAGTGGCAAAGCCCCGGGATTGATGAGATCCGTCCAGAAATGCTCAAGGCTCTGGGTGTGGAGGGGCTGTCCTGGTTGACACGCCTTTTCAACATTGCGTGGAAGTCTGGGACGGTGCCAAAGGAGTGGCAGACTGGGGTGGTGGTTCCCCTTTTTAAAAAGGGGGACCAGAGGGTGTGTGCCAATTATAGGGGTATCACACTTCTCAGCCTCCCTGGTAAAGTCTACTCCAAGGTGCTGCAAAGGAGGGTTCGGCCGATAGTCGAACCTCGGGTTGAGGAGGAACAATGCGGATTCCGTCCTGGTCGTGGAACAACGGACCAGCTCTTCACTCTCGCAAGGATCCTGGAGGGAGCCTGGGAGTATGCCCAACTGGTCTACATGTGTTTTGTAGATTTGGAGAAGGCGTATGACCGGGTCCCCCGGGAGATACTGTGGGAGGTGCTGCGGGAGTATGGGGTGAGGGGGTCTCTACTCAGAGCCATCCAATCTCTGTATGACCAAAGTGAGAGCTGTGTCGGGGTTCTCGGTAGTAAGTCGGACTCGTTTCAGGTGAGGGTTGGCCTCCGCCAGGGCTGCGCTTTGTCACCAATCCTGTTTGTAATATTTATGGACAGGATATCGAGGCGTAGTCGGGGTGGGGAGGGGTTGCAGTTTGGTGGGCTGGGGATCTCATCGCTGCTCTTTGCAGATGATGTGGTCCTGATGGCATCATCGGCCTGCGACCTTCAGCACTCACTGGATCGGTTCGCAACCGAGTGTGAAGCGGTTGGGATGAGGATCAGCACCTCTAAATCTGAGGCCATGGTTCTCAGCAGGAAACCGATGGAATGCCTTCTCCAGGTAGGGAATGAGTCCTTACCCCAAGTGAAGGAGTTCAAGAACCTTGGGGTTTTGTTCGCGAGTGAGGGGACAATGGAGCGGGAGATTGGTCGGAGAATCGGGCGCAGCGGGTGCGGTATTGCATTCAATCTATCGCACCGTTAGACGAAAAGAGAGCTGAGCCAGAAGGCAAAGCTCTCGATCTACCGGTCAGTTTTCGTTCCTACCCTCACCTATGGTCATGAAGGCTGGGTCATGACCGAAAGAACGAGATTCAGGGTACAAGCGGCCGAAATGGGTTTCCTCAGGAGGGTGGCTGGCGTCTCCCTTAGAGATAGGGTGAGAAGCTCAGTCATCCGTGAGGAGCTCGGAGTAGAGCCGCTGCTCCTTTGCGTCGAAAGGAGCCAGTTGAGGTGGTTCGGGCATCTGGTAAGGATGCCCCCTGGGCGCCTCCCTAGGGAGGTGTTTCAGGCACGTCCAGCTGGGAGGAGGCCTCGGGGAAGACCCAGGACTAGGTGGAGGGAGGTCCAGCTGGGAGGAGGCCTCGGGGAAGACCCAGGACTAGGTGGAGGGATTATATCTCCAACCTGGCCTGGGAACGCCTCGGGATCCCCCAGTCGGAGCTGGTTAATGTTGCTCGGGAAAGGGAAGTTTGGGGTCCCCTGTGGAGCTGCTCCCCAGTAACCCGACCCGACACCGGATAAGCGGACGAAGATGGATGGATGGATGGATGGATGGATGGATGGATGGATGGATGGATGGATGGATATTTCTGAGATTATTTCTGATAACCATTTCAGTCAAATAATTATATAAAAATAAATTATATAAAGTTATATAAATATTGAGCCTCTTCCTTATTTCACCAGTAAATTCCTGTTAAACGACAAAAACAACCACTGGAAATAGGAAAAGGGTATTTTACAATAACATTGAACGCAGCACGAGGCTGGCGAGGCGAGTTTGAAGTGAACGCAACATGTGTTTTTTTTCCAGACAACGGCAGCTGTAGACTGTCGTACGTCCCCCCCTGTTGGAATCCTCTCCAGTGAAATCCAGACAAACAATTTGTACGCCTTCATTACCTGCCTTTACCACTGGATAGCACTTTTGGGTGTGGTTGGAGGGGTGTGTTTTTATTTCATTGAATTTTTTGTTGTCAGTTTTATCGGTTTGCAAAAAAAGTGTAGTTGCAAATTATCTTCTGCTGGAATACCAAATAAAAACATTTTGAACACACAGAAATCCAGACAAACTTTTACACCGTTCAGCTGTCAGCATTTTAACCGTGTTTAATCCAGCTGCTAGCTAACGCTAGGCTAACGTTACCTGCTGTCAGGTGTGGTGTTAACTAGCTAGCTAACGGTAGGCTAACGTTACCTGCTGCCAAGTATAGTGTTACCTAGCGTCCCGTGCAGCGATGTTTCGGTTGCCTCTAATGTCCATTTAGGAGCATCAGAGAGAAGCGCAGGCATTTAAGTGGCACCGAAATACGCGTTGCTATTCGGTCCGGTAGATAACGGTTGTTAAGGCACCGGTTGGGGCCGTATTAGCACCGGGTCTCGGTACCCAACCCTAGTAACAGCTGAATATTCTATCTCATGATGGAAAAGTAGAAACGATTGTAGACGAAAATGAAGAGAGATTTTATCTTAGTTTTTATTTTATGCTAAACATTTTAGTCTCGTCTTTTTTCGTCAACAATAATGCATGTTAATTTAGTCTTAGTCAGTGTTTTTGGACATTGGTGCAGTCTCTCTCGTCTTAGTCATGGAAAAAAAGGTCGTTGACAAACATATTTAGTCTTGTCTCGCGAAATTAACACTATTGAACATGGACACAATTTTCATAATTTTGGCCCTGTGCGCTAACACAATGGATTTGAAATGAAATCATCAAGATGGAATTGTATTGCAGACTTTCAGCTTTAATTTGAAGGAATTTACATCAAAATTGGAGGAAGGGTTTAGGAATTACACACATTTTCATACATAGTCCCCTAATTTCAAGGGACCAAAAGTAATTGGACAAATTAATATAATCATAAATAAAATGTCCATTCTTAATACTTTGTTGAGAATCCTTTGCAGGCAATGACTACCTGAAGTCTGGAACCCATAGACATCACCAAACGTTGGGTTTCCTCCTTTGTGATGCTTTGCCAGGCCTTGACTGCAGCTGTCTTCAGCTGTTGTTTGCAGCTCTTTGTGCCTTAAGTTTTGTCTTAAGCAAGTGGAACGCATGCTCGATCAGATTGAGATCAGGTGATTGACTCGGCCATTGTAGAATATTCCACTTCATTGCCTTGAAAAACGCCTGGGTTGCTTTTGCAGGATGTTTTGGGTCATTGTCCATCTGTACTGTGAAGTGCCATCCAATCAACTTTGTTGAATTTGGCTGAATATGAACAGACGGAATGTTCCTATAGACTTCAGAATTCATGCGGCTGCTTCCATCTTCTGTCATATCATCAACAAACACTAGTGACCCAACTCCACTGGAAGCCATGCATGCCCATGCCATTTCACTGCCTCCACCATGTTTTATAGATGATGTGGTGTGAATCAAGAGCCGTCCCAAGCCTTCTCCATACTTTTCTCTTCCCATCATTCTGGTATAGGTTGATCTTAGTTTCATCAGTCCAAAGAATGCTGCAAACTCTAATCTGGCAAACTCTAATCTGGCTTTTCTATTCTTGAGGCTTATGAATGGTTTGCACCTTGTGGTGAACCCTCTGTATTGTACTGTATTGTATTTGCTCTCGTGAAGTCTTCTCTTTATGGTAGACTTGTATGGGGTGGCTGTGGCTCAGTGGTAGAGCGGTCGCCTGCCAATCGGAAGGTGGTTCGATCCCTGGTCCTGCAGTCCCATGCTGAAGTGTCCTTGGGCAAGTGAACCCCGAGATGCCCCCGATGCTGTGCATCATAAATGTGTTTATCTGATGAGCACCTTGTACGGCAGCCTCGGCCAATGTGTGTGAATGGTGAATGGTTAAAGCGCTATATAAATACAGTCCATTTACATTTAGAAGGGGTTCTCAACCACTGTTGTCTTCTGGGCCTTTCTATATTGCTGAGCTCACCGGCGCTCACCGGTCCTTTTTTCTCAGAATGTAACAAACTGTTGATTTGGCCACTCCTAATGTTTCTGCCATCTCTCTGATGGATTTTTCCTTTTTCTGCAGCCTAAGGATGCCTGCTTTACTTTGAGAGCTCCTTTGACCGCATGTTGTGGATTTGCAGCAACAGCTTCTAAATGAAAATGTCACACCTGAAATGAACTCCAGACCTTTTATCTGCCTAATTGATGATGAAATAATGAGGGAATAGCACATACCTGCTCATGAAACAGCTTTTGACTCAATTGTCCAATTACTTTTGGTCCCTTGAAATTAGGGGACTATGTATGAAAATGTGTGTAATTCCTAAACCCTTCCTCCAATTTTGATGTAAATACCCTCAAAATAAATGTGAAAGTCTGCACTACAATTTCATCTCAATGATTTCATTTCAAATCCATTGTGTTAGCGTACAGGAAAATGTGTCAATGAAAATTGTGTCACTGTCCAAATATGTCCAGACCTAACTGTATATTTTTTCACAATGTTATTGTCATCCACCAGTGCCTAAAGATGAGGCCTTATCAAACGCAGTAAAAAAGAAGTACTTGCACAATAGAATAATGAAAATATACTTTTCCTGCTCTCCTTATTTTGTCAGAAGTTTACATCAAGCAAACAACACTGACCATGCCACGAAAACATTACAGTGGAATTCAATAAGCAGAACGATAAGCATATGAAAGAGAACTACCATTACCTCTAGGTCCTAACATTACACATGCTTTTTCCTACTGCACACATTATCTACACTCTTGAGGGCTTCGGTTTCACCTGTTAGGTCAGTATCACCTGGCTAGTCGAGATGATTGTAGCCAGAGGATATATATTATTAAAACTACTCGAGCTCAGCTTATGAAAGAATCATGAGGCCTGGCCTTTCCATCTTGCCTGCAGACCATCATCACACTGCTCTAATGAGACACCTGCACATCTCAACATTCACAACCATTTTCTGGTTAGAGATGAGGAGGATGACTGTGTGATTCAGTAAATAATTCTTCATTAAACATAAAGCAGAGCAATCTGACTGCCGAAGAGGAGCTACAGCTGGTGTGTTAGGAGAGCTTTCCCATCTGCTTCACTTTCCTAAATAGTGTTAGGCTATACTGATATACTAGAGCTACCATGAGGGTGTTTAGTATCATGTTGGTCATGGTACTAATCTGATAATAGTCATAGCCAGAGAAGTTGATTATTATTGATATTAACACATATTATCAGCCGTCCACAGGCCTATTTGCATAGATGCTAGCTAATTTCTGACAATGCTACAAGAAAGCAATATGCATTCATTTTCAATAAATATAATTTTGTCTCACTGGATGCCGTGAACTGTAGGCATAATAACGGTTACACAAAACATAGCACGTAAAATGTGTTACTATACCATCATTGTGGTATTGTTTTGGACAGGCAGCAGAAGCAGCTAGCTAACGTTAGCTGTGACACCTGACAACCAGCCATCTCATCTCATCAGCCTGCCCCCGACAACAAAACCAGTCGCTGTCTTTGAGCTCTTTCTTTGTGATTAATATGTTGCAATACAGCACTCAGAGGTTTGCATTTCACAAATTGTTTACATTTTAGCGACAGAGTTGATGTTAAAAGGCTAAAATACCTGCTGCCTCCCCCAGATCCTGGCCGCAGCGCCATCTTGATAACAGCAGTCACTAGTAGGAAGATGACGTCAGCAGTGTTAGTGCTGGAGCGGGGTAAAGGGATCAGGATGCCCTGAGCTTAGTCTCTCAGGCACGGCTCAATCTCTCAATCCCATCCATGCTCAATGCCTGCTCAATCCCTGCTCAATCGCTGCTCCCGGGCTGTTGGTCAAGCGCCACCTGTCAGTCAAATGATTGTACTTAGTTTAAAGTCACGGATTTCTTCCGTACTTTCACCATTCGTTTATGACACAAAGAAATGTCTGTAGAATTAAGTAGTTTACTAAGGTGAACTGTATTTTTCAACACAACTGAACACTAGTGCAGCCATTGATGTATTAAAGAGCCCCTATTATATGCCTTTTCAGTATCATATTTGTACTCTTGGGGTCTACTAGAATAGGTTTACAAGCTTTAATGTTCAAAAACATATTATGTTTCTCATACTGCCCATTGCTGCAGTGTCTCCACCTAAAACACTCTGTCTGAGCTCTTGGCCCGCCTTCCTAAAAAAAGCACATATAAAAACTAGGCTGGCATTCTCAATCAGTCCATCCATCCATCCATCTTCGTCCGCTTATCCGGTGTCGGGTCGCGGGGGGAGCAGCTCCAGCAGGGGACCCCAAACTTCCCTTTCCCGAGCAACATTAACCAGCTCCGACTGGGGGATCCCGAGGCGTTCCCAGGCCACCTAGTCCTGGGTCTTCCCCGAGGCCTCCTCCCAGCTGGACGTGCCTGGAACACCTCCCTAGGGAGGCGCCCAGGGGGCATCCTTACCAGATGCCCGAACCACCTCAACTGGCTCCTTTCGACGCAAAGGAGCAGCGGCTCGACTCCGAGCTCCTCACGGATGACTGAGCTTCTCACCCTATCTCTAAGGGAGACGCCAGCCACCCTCCTGAGGAAACCCATTTTGGCCGCTTGTACCCTGGATCTCGTTCTTTTGGTCATGACCCAGCCTTCATGACCATAGGTGAGGGTAGGAACGAAAACTGACCGGTAGATCGAGAGCTTTGCCTTCTGGCTCAGCTCTCTTTTCGTCACAACGGTGCGATAGATTGAATGCAATACCGCACCCGCTGCGCCGATTCTCCGACCAATCTCCCGCTCCATTGTCCCCCTCACTCGCGAACAAAACCCCAAGGTACTTGAACTCCTTCACTTGGGGTAAGGACTCATTCCCTACCTGGAGAAGGCATTCCATCGGTTTCCTGCTGAGAACCATGGCCTCAGATTTAGAGGTGCTGATCCTCATCCCAACCGCTTCACACTCGGTTGCGAACCGATCCAGTGAGTGCTGAAGGTCGCAGGCCGATGATGCCATCAGGACCACATCATCTGCAAAGAGCAGCGATGAGATCCCCAGCCCACCAAACTGCAACCCCTCCCCACCCCGACTACGCCTCGATATCCTGTCCATAAATATTACAAACAGGATTGGTGACAAAGCGCAGCCCTGGCGGAGGCCAACCCTCACCTGAAACGAGTCCGACTTACTACCAAGAACCCGGACACAGCTCTCACTTTGGTCAAAAAAATATTGGATGGCCCTGAGTAGAGACCCCCTCACCCCATACTCCCGCAGCACCTCCCACAGTATCTCCCGGGGGACCCGGTCATACGCCTTCTCCAAATCCACAAAACACATGTAGACCGGTTGGGCATACTCCCAGGCTCCCTCCAGGATCCTTGCGAGAGTGAAGAGCTGGTCCGTTGTTCCACGACCAGGACGGAATCCGCATTGTTCCTCCTCAACCCGAGGTTCGACTATCGGCCGAACCCTCCTTTCCAGCACCTTGGAGTAGACTTTACCAGGGAGGCTGAGAAGTGTGATACCCCTATAATTGGCACACACCCTCTGGTCCCCCTTTTTAAAAAGGGGAACCACCACCCCAGTCTGCCACTCCTTTGGCACCGTCCCAGACTTCCACACAATGTTGAAGAGGCGTGTCAACCAGGACAGCCCCTCCACACCCAGAGCCTTGAGCATTTCTGGACGGATCTCATCAATCCCCGGGGCTTTGCCACTGTGGAGTTGTTTGACTACATCAGTGACTTCCGCCTGGGAAATCGACGACAATCCCCTGTTATCCTCCAGCTCTGCCTCTAACATAGAGGGCGTATTAGTCGGATTCAAGAGTTCCTCAAAGTGCTCCCTCCACCGCCCTATTACCTCCTCAGTTGAGGTCAACAGTGTACCATCCTTACTGTACACAGCTTGGATGGTTCCCCGCTTCCCCCTCCTGAGGTGGCGAACAGTTTTCCAGAAGCACTTTGGTGCCGACCGAAAGTCCTTCTCCATGTCTTCTCCAAACTTCTCCCACACCCGCTGCTTTGCCTCTTTCACGGCAGAGGCTGCAGCCCTTCGGGCCCTTCGGTACCCTGCAACTGCCTCCGGAGTCCTCCGGGATAACATATCCCGGAAAGACTCCTTCTTCATTCGGACGGCTTCCCTGACCACCGGTGTCCACCACGGTGTTCGTGGGTTACCGCCCCTTGAGGCACCTAAGACCCTAAGACCACAAGGAGTTGGTGGTGGATTTCAGGAGATCTAAGCCACATATGCAACCAGTCTCCATTGAAGGGGTTAATGTGGAGGTGGTCAGCACATATACAAGTACCTGAGGGTACACATGGACAATAAACTGGACTGGCCAGCCAACACGTGCTGTATTGGAAAGGGCAGAGTCAGCTTTAGGAGGCTGAGGTCATTCAATGGCTGCAGTAAGCTCCTCTGGATGTTTTAACAGTCAGTCATTGCCAGTGTCCTGTTTTATGACACTATAATAATGCTGGGGAGGCAGCATTAAGAAGAGAGACACTGGGCGACTAAACAGGCTGGTAAGGAAAGCTGGCTCTGTTGTTGGCATTGAGCTGGAGTCACTCACAACAACTGCAGAGAAACAGACCATGAGTAGGATGCTGGCGATCATGGACAATGACCGCCACCCACTACACAGCACGTTCATCAAACAGAGGAGCATGTTCAGTGGCAGACTTCTGTCACTGTCATGCTCAATAGGCAGGTTGAGGAGTGCCTTTGTCCCGAGGGCCATCCAGCTCTTATTCTCTTATTCTCAATACCACACAAAGGTGGAGAGGAGAAATGGAGCCTGTCTCTCTCAGCCCCTACCACCATTATATCTCCATTTGCTGTACACCTGACTGTTTATAGGCTATATTAGCCCTGCTACACAATATGGACTCTGGTCATAACATATACATCTTATAACTTATTCCCTGTTATATATTGTTCTTAACGTATATTATTTCTTTTCTGTCAAGCAATTCTAATTCTGTTAGGTTTACATTCTTGTCTTTTCATAGTCATAGTTAATATTTAATAATAAGCTATTGCACTGATCAATCCCTACACTGTTCTCTTTTGCATTACCACCATTGCATACACTCTACCATAGCACCTTAACCTCTAACTCTTTTCTGTGAGTGATTTTTATAACTCTTTAATTTTCTGTGAGTGATTTTTATGTATGTGAGATGTGTGTATGTTGTTGTGTTATGGTTGTCTAAGCTACTGGATGCCTAAAATGTCCCTCGGGATGAATAAAGTATCTATCTATCTATCTATCTATCTATCTATCTATTTGAAGTGAAATGTGTTTTTTTGTACTTTATACATCTATTACATAGACAAAAAACGATATCACACACTAAAAGACAGGAAAAATCCCAACGAGTGCAGCTAGTTCGTCACCTTCTTTTTAATTTCCTATTATTTAATGTATACTCTGTATGTGTGCTGTGTGTCTGATATTTTGCTGCTGCAACACCGTTATTTCCCATTTTTTGGGATCAATAAAAATCTATCTATCTTCTTTCCTGCTTTACTCCTGTCATAACTACTATTGCCACTAGAGGGAGCTACCACTACTTACAATTTCTGCTGAACAGCCTGCAGGGCAAAACAAATTTAAAATGATAACAACTAATTATTTATTCAAAATGGAATTTCGCAAGTTAAAATTGTTGTTGGAAATTTGCAAATTGAAAATTCTGAAATTTGCAATTATGCCACATGCACATCCATTCATCACAAGTACGCCTGTGGTTTACCCAAGGTGGGGCTTGAACCCCCATGTTCTGGCTGTTGGTCGGCATTCTTCCCCCCTGGACTATCTCCGGGGTTGGTCATGAGCTAGATGGGCAGATCATTCACCTTCATTAACCTGTCCTGCAGTCAGAAAAAAAACTAAAACCTAAAAACATGCAGATAATCCAATCAAAAATCATTTAAATGTGAAAATCCCGTATCCCGCATAATCCCCATGAAGTTCCAGATTACCTAAAATACTGAAGATTACTTGAGTCCTGATAGCTCAGCTGGAAGAGAACCTGCTCAACTGTTGGAAGGAGGTGAGTTCCACTCCCACCTTTTGATATTTGTATGTTTAATAAAGCAGTCTCTTATGGATAAAAGGCTGTTCCTCAACTCATTGAAACGCCTCAGAGGAGGACTGTTTTTGATGCTTCTTTAAATTTTCCAGTTTATCGATATGAAAGGAATATATAACATAAAAACATATGCTTGTGAAGGCAAGCAGCTGTCACTTTCACTTGCATCTATAGATTCATGTCTTTATTTGTCAATTATTTGACACTGGATTATCGGACTATAACTTTTACTAAATTTTTTTAATCTATTCTTCTATTTTATTGTCTTATGTTGGCTTTTGACTCTGTTTTGTTTCCTGTTTTATGTTTTAATAGTTTACTCCTCATGTAAAACCCATTGTGTTTGCAAGGTGCTCACTAAATAGTTTCAAGTTTTTTATTTGTTATGTGTAGATTAACAACAGTACAATGAATTGTAATGGGCAAGAGAACAAGACAGCTCAGCAACAAAAGATAGGCCTGCCTAGCCTCTGTTGACTGATTTCCCACGATAACTATCTTTAGTTGATATGTTCTGCATTTTCAAATTAAGACAAGGAGATCATTTAAAAGTAGTGTTTGTTTTCACTGTTTTATTATAAATGAACTGAACATTGAACTTATTTAACTCATATTTAATTGTATCCTTTCCTTGCTACCACCAAGTTATGTCCTTGTAGAAGAAAAGTGGTAGTGAGAGAAAAGAGAAAATTAAAGCTGCAAGCAGTGATGACGGGCCCTCGCTTCTTGCATCAGGGGGTACTGGCAGACACAACATCACATCTAGACACACACATTCTAAGTTTCATGTAAATCGGAATAACTTTTGCCAAGATACAACCGTTCCTGTTTCAACAGCCACCTACAGGAAGTTGGTCCTCCATAACTTGCGCATTGTGTTAGCTATCAAAATTCTTTTGATAACTTTTAGTCACGAGGGTCCACCGAGTCTATATCCAAGTTTTCGTGCAGATTGTACTCACGGCCCAGGAGGAGTTAGACAAAGTAGGTTTCCCATATATCGCGATGTGGCTAATTAATAAAAGAAATTTATAACAGCGCCATCTAATGGCTGATTCACTTTAAATTTGGCATGGATGCTCAGGCCCTTATGCGGAACAACTGTGTCATATTTAGTGGCAATCGGAATAAATGTTGGTAAGATAAGCAACTTCCTGTTTTGACAGCCCCCTACAGGAAGTTGGTCCTCTGTAACTTACGTATTGTGTTAGCTATCAAAATTCTTCTGATAACTTTTTGTCATGAGGGTCCACCGAGTCTACGTGCACATTTTTGTGCAGATGGGACTCACACTCTACTAGGAGTTAAAAAAGGAGGTTTTGGTGTTTAATTAAAAAAATTAAAACAGCGCCATCTAAACGCCGATTGATGCCATATTTGGCACACAGCCTCATTAGCACATGAGGAACAACTGTATTAAGTGTTGTGTCCATCGGAATAGCCGTTAAGATACAACCGTTCCTGTTTCGACACCCACCTACAGGAAGTTGGCCTTCTATAACTTGCACAATGTTTTAGCTATCAAAATTCTTTTGATAACTTCTTGTCACGAGGGTCCTCCGAGTCTATATGCAAGTTTTTGTGCCGATCGGACTCACGCCCCAGAAGTAGTTAGACAGAGTAGGTTTCCCATAGATTAATATTTTGCTGATTAATTTTAACCTTAAACAGCGCCATCTAATGGCCGATTGCCGCCACATTTGGCACAGATGCTAAACCAGCCATGAGGAACAACCTTGTCAAGTTTCGGGGCAATCGGAATAATTGTTGCCAAGATAACGCAACTTCCTGTTTAGAAAGGAAGTTGCTATAACTTGCGCATTTTTTCAACTATCAAAATTCTCTGGATAACTTTTCGTCATGAGGGTCAACAGATACTACCTGCAAAGATTCAAGAAGAATGAAATCACGGCCTAGGACGAGTTCTAAAGAATGTAAAACACCTGAAAAATTCCTAATTAAAAATGGCCGCCTTCCGGTTAGGCAGAGCTAATGAAGGTAAATGGGAAATATGTCTGCAATGATTAGAGTAATATAGCCATTAAATCTGGTGAAGATCCGAGCAACTATGTCCAAGTTAAGACCTTCCACGCCTTAGGGGGCACTATGGAGCCCGCTTATAGGTATGGGCCAAATCGCTGTACAGTCTCACAAAGCTCCCAGGTGTTTATGTTGGCGCCAATTTTTGTGAGTTTTTGTATATATTGAGGCCGTCAAAAATGTGCCCAAGGGCTAAAACCAATTAGGGGGCGCTATAGAGCAACCATACCACTTCCAAGCCTAATTCTGCACATGCCTGCAAAATTTTGAGAGTTTTTGTGCATCCTAAAGTCCTCAAACAAGTGTTCGTATAATGAAGATTTTTGCACGAAAATCCAAGATTTTGTTTAATTTTTGAATTTTGTAATTTTTTTCTAAAAATAGCTCCATGGAGTTCAAGATGAGACCTAGGTTCCCTCAAAAGTTGGTATATTAACTTATTACTTTTTTTTGGAATTAAGGCGCACGTTAGGGGACTCTATGGAGCCCCCTGGCAATACCCGAGGCCAAGCACTACAGAACTTTGCAATTTTTACCAGTTGTGACAGGTGTGCAAATTTTTGTGAGTTTTCGTGCATGCTAACGCCCTCAAAAATGCGACAAAAAACTCGGAAAAATAATAATCTGACGAAAAACAATAGGTTCCTTCTTGCACTTTCGTGCTCCGGCCCTAACAAGCATGAAAAAGGTTAGAGGATGGAGTGATACTTACCTGGACTACCTGCAAGGCACAACAAAGGGCAAATTATTCCCACCGTATCATTTGCTGCAATACAAGTTCTTTTTCAGCAGATGTCAGTGTTTAGCTTGTTTGCAGCTTTGTTCATGTAAAGTCATATACATATACACAGGATCTGGGCTCCTCTTTATGACAAAACATGTATACAGTGTAGTCTGACACTGGCCATATAGTGTATATCTTTTAGTAACTATATGGTGGAAGTCTGTGTATTTTGTATCTGATTGTTCCAGCATATGATATAATTAAAGATAGTGCTTATGTTGAGTAAAGTATTTTAACTGCAATGAGCCAGATTTTTATGGCTGACATACATCATCCCAACATATGAAATATCTTTTGAAGCAATAATGCCGTCTGCTTTGCAGGACATTGGCCAGGACATTGGCTTGTTTTTCTCTGATGGTGAGCTAAAACAATGCTAAATGTTATGATCTATGGCAAAGACAACAGCAGTGGCATTCATAAACCTGCACTTTGACAACCATTGTAAATTTTAACTGAATAATATTCATATGGTAACCCAACAGGCAGAACATTTCCCTGTTGTACTGCAATTGTATATTTTATACTCTAAGTTAATTTATTTGAAATGTGTCGGAAGTATATTATGTAAATTGATATTTGTATTGTTTGCTGTATTTCATGCCACCTGTATCTATCCCCTGATGTCTTGTCCAACATGTTTTACCAGCTACTTGAAGTATTGAGGCCATTCTGCGTCCTGACATAGTGATTCAGTTGGCAATTTCATTGTTACACCAATGACAAGGTGGAGCTACAAGGAAAAGCCTCTTTGGCATTGTCTCATAGCGGGTGTTGTTGTGAAAGATTTACAGCTTAATGAGAGCAGTCTAAGGCAGTGGATGACAAGCCCCGCTGCTATCCATCACCTGGTCTGCCCTCAATCTTTCCTATACCTCTGCTCTATTCAACAGCATTGATTCAGAGTCCATATACATGACAGAGGGACTAATGTGGCCATTTAGGCTGCAGAGGAACTCACAAAGTGAAAAAATAAGTTTTACATATTTACATTTCATGAAGACGAAGGTCTTGAGGGGCAAAATTCTGTTTCTTACAGTATTTTACGGAACATGATAAAAGCAACGTATACTTTCCCATCATTCAGAACAGAGCTGTAGCTTAAAAAATCTGTTCAAAATCTTACAATTTAAAAAACGTAGACATGGATGTTTTTGTAGATTCATTCCAGTATGTTTTCACAAACATTTCACTATTTTTAGTCATTAGACATTAGTAATTTGATAAAGAAAAAGCTTTGGGTATCGAGACTTGGCTCCTATATGGGCCGTCAGTTCTCAGTATTGTCTTTAGGAACGTTTTATCTTTTGTTGACCTGAGAAATTTACATCCTACAGTTACACACAAAATACACATGATTGGTTTTGGATTAAAAATTGACTTTGGACTTAAGTAACTTAAGTAACTTTTAAAAGATCTAGATTTAGTTTGTTTAGTCTGTTAAAAGCTTTAAACCAGCACTCAAACCAAAACTGATCAGTTTATAAAAAGGGAAGTGGCTAGTGAAAAAAAAGAGGGCCGCTCATGACTTTAAAATCCTGGCCACAGGGCCCCTGGGTAGCTCACCTGGTTGAGCGAGTGCTCCATGTACAGAGGCTCAGTCCTTGCCAAAGTAGCCACGAGTTTGATTCCAACCTACAGCTCTTTGCTACATGTCATTCCCCATTTCCTGTCTTCAGCTGTCCTATGTAATCAAGGCCTAAAATGCCCCAGAAAATTCTGGTTACAGCCCTGCCTCAGTTCTATTTAGGGAATAATAGCATGTTTGGACCCTTTTTTCATTTGACAAAATGTAAAAGCTCAAAGCATCAATGTTGCAATGGCAGTTTAGACCATTTCAAATGAAGGGGCCAGGCTGGAGGCCGGGACCACATGCAACGGGGGTACCAAATATATTAAGCACAGTGTTGCATACCATCAACCCTCCATAGGTTTGGTTCTACAAAAGATTAACAATGCACAATAAACACAAGGATACTCATTCAGTGTTAACTTCCCCTCCAAAGGTGGGGTTAGAAATGTATGAAAATATTTGCCACAGTTAGGGGAGCCAGAAGGGGGTCGAGGCTTAATATTACAGGGGCAATGGCCATCCTTGCCCCCCACCGTCAGGAATGCCTTGCCTAATAACAGTAGGCATATAGCCTAAAATTAGGGTCCAATTTCCCTCAAAATCAGACAAAACAATGTACTGCTAGCACACCAGAAGATTACATTTTCCCAGGCAAAGTTTTGCAGTTAATGCCCTCCTTCCTCATAGACAGGTATGTAGGCCAATATAATTTCAATTTCCCTCGGGATAATAAAATAATAATATAAATTAAGTTTTATTTATTTTATTCTTCAGTTGCAGAGAGAGAAACTTTCCGATACAGGTGAAAATAGTCTATCAAACTACATAAATCATTCTGCACAGTAAAGGGCAAACATCCACATTTGAGTGGAGGGTGACTTTAATTATCATCTGTGTGCTTGGTTTGTTTATGTGAGCTCATTACAATTGTTTAGATTATTTTATGCTGCTCTTCATTGCTTCTATTCAGACTCATTAAAAAGACGATTAGGCCTCGTCAGTCTCCTGTCCCCTCCTCTCCTCTGAGAGCAGATCGTGGGCTCCCTCCCTGCTGTGTGCCGGGTTTAGCTGGAGGCCAGCCGACTCAGTCAGTCAGTCACGTCCCCTCGACAGTTGGATATGGACTGGCTGTGGGCAGCCCCCCAGAGAGGAGGTCTGGCGAGAAAGGTGACCATTAACCCGGGTCCCATTCTGGGCATCCCACTATTCCCCATAAATCATTAACCTGTCCAGCATCAGGTCTGTGACAGCATCAGCATGACAACATCAATCTATCAGGATTCCTTTAAACCAGGTTTTCAGCCTAAGATGCAAATATAGTAAATTTGTATTTGTACTTTTGCCCTGCAGAAACTTATCTGAAAGACCTCATGTTGTCCTTATATTTAGTTTAATGCTTGTTTATTCTACATGATTTCTTTTAAGTAAAATCCCACATAGAGAGCCATAAAACGCCTCATTTCTCCGGGGCTTTTCTTGGAAAGTGACAAAGTGAATTTCCTCTAAACATTTAAATATTAAACAAGGTCATTAAAGGATTAATGAGTCTGGCATCAAGCACATGACAGGCTCCTAAGGTCAATGTAAAATGTGTCACATTCTGAGGTCATGCTTCTGACAGCTGTCTTACGTTGTAGATGAGAGAAGGCATAATCTTCATTTTCAGGAAATACATTTTTATGAATTGCCTTCACTGAATAATTTTTTTTATTACCCAATAAGTAGAATATACACTCTAAAATAAAAAAAAATATTGAAAACATTTATTTTCTTTATTCTAAGACAAAATGAAGGACATAATATGCACACTCAACAAACACATGTCCCTGAATCATGTGTTACATCTCACTTATGTAGAAGCTAAAGTTCTTAAGTTAGACAATGGACAACTGGTGATCTTCCTGTGGCCATTGAAGTTAGCATATTTAAAACTATTCATGAGAAAAACAAACTTTACAGGGCGCCATGGTAGCTCCCTTGGTTGAGCATACGCCCCATGTACCACGGCTCAGTCCTTATCGCAATGGCAAGGGTTTGATTCCAACCCCTTTGCAGCATGTCGTCCCCCTCCCTCCCCCCTTTTCTTTCTACAGCTGTCCTATCAATTAAAGGCCAAAAACCTTATCTAAAAAAACACTTTACAAATGTGATTTGAGAAAACCATGAAATATTCAGGTGTGCAAATGAACAAAAATCGATTTTTTTGCTAATGTCTCATAATCCTGGAGAAAAGGCAAGATGGATAATATACACTATTCATTCTCAGTATTACACTGTATGTCTTTTCAATGATTTATGAATTTTGTTGTAGAGTTAATGTAAATTTGATTGTGTATTCTATTTCTTTATTTTTGTTTTTATTTTTAATGCAGTTTTCAGTGTGAACATGGCTGATATGAATATGCATTGGGCACAGTTTCATCCCATAATAATAAAAAAAACATTAATCATGAATTCAGTTATACATTTATACATGATCTTGTGTAAAGCACCTTGTATGCTTGTTATTAAGAGTTATATACAAAATAACGTTAACAAAAACTCTAAATCCTATAAAAGCAGGCTTTTAATGTAGTGTTTATTGCCATTATTTGGCTTTTATGTCTTTATTCTAATTTTTTTGTCACTAGTGCCTCCAACTGTTTGTTTTCAATCCCTTTTGAAAGTTTCAATATCTGCAAAGCATTTTGAAACTGTATGAATAGTGCAATATTCTGTAAACAAATGTGCCTAGTACTGTAAATAAAAATGTAAATCTCTGTAGTTTCCTCAAGAAATACTCTCTGATACTGTGTATGTATTATCTTTTCTAATACTCGATGGACACTAAAAGAAACAAACTCAAAATCATTATAGTATCAGTTATAGATTTGGGTAAATTACTTCTCACATACATCTTCCATATTAAAGCTAAAAAAAAGAAGTGAATGCTGATGAGTTGAAGTGAACTGAATGAAATAAGTTGAGATCAAAAGCCACCCATCTTTTCACGCGTCCAGGCCTAGCTGTCACTGTAGGTGGTGCTGGTGCCGATGTACGGCGAAGGGTCCTGATTGTTACCACGGAGACCTGACTGATCTCCATGACTGTGCAGGAGCACAACAGAGGCCTCCTTGATGCGGGCTTTTGATGGAAGACCTCTGTCAGAGCAGCTCCATACATGTGTATGTATTTCTCCATAGAAAGGTTGGTGTTAACTCTGGTCACAGTGACCAATTAGCCCTGGCAGAGAGTGGCCTCCTGACCTTTGACCCCTGCTGGGTAGTCTTATCCATTAACCCCTTGGGCCCCAGCTGGAGTGTATGTAGTATCCTTTCTTCTGGCTCTGCTAAACACACGGCCACATTCACCCTGCAGCTTCCACTTTCTGTCTCTTTGGCCCTCTCCTCTGTTCCCCGGGTGGGTCAGCTCGCTCCTCGTGTTGACCTCTTGAGTCCTTGACTGCACTGAAAGCGTCGGTCCACCGCCATCATCATCACACTCACTGCTGCAGCAGAGCTACACTCTCCAACAGAGCACCAGATCTCTGTTTAGTGTGCATGGTGTCCTCTTCTTGTATTTGCTCTCTAGTTCTTCTTCTCTACTCGTATGTTTTTGTGATTGCTTTCACTGAGGTTGTTTACTGTCAGTGACTCAGTCTGTTCCCATTATTTTGCTTCTAATTTTCTACTAAACTGTTGAGAGGTGTTGCCGTTAAAGAGTATGCATGTATGTTCAGCCACCTTAACTTGTATAAATAAAGGTTAAAGAAATACATTCTACTGACAAAAGGAGCTCTATTTAACTTGAATTTAAAGCCAATGCAGAATGGTTGGGGTTTACTGTTGTACGAACGTGTGAATTCATGTCCTAAAACCAATTTCTAACACTGAGCCTATCAGTCGATGAACGTAAAAATGACTTTCATAAGTTATTATTACGCTGTCTATGGATTACTACTATTTTGATTATCAATGCTTTATACATTTCTATGTACCCATGTATTCATTATTTGCCTTGTTATGTTAGTGAACCTTTCATAATAAGACAAAGTAATCAGACATTAGAGGACACAACGTACACAAGGAAACAAAGATAGATGCTAAGACTGTTATGATGTATCTACTGAGACTTGTTAGGACAACACTGACTTTACATGAATATGACATACTTATTATATATATATATTCAATCAGTACTATAAGGAATACCTAGCAAGCCCTTGTTATAATGATGATTATGATATTCTAATAAAGCCTAATATATTATTTTCTTCCACAAAGGCACATTGTTGGTTGGTTGACCAGTGATGCTAGGATTTTAGACCAATAGGGCATCTTAGATATATTGGCCGATAGTTTTTTAGGTCACACATGAAACTACCTTTGTGTAATAGGAACCACCTAAGCTGCTTTCCATCACCATACAAAAATATCAATACTTTCACGATAATAATGATACAACCATTATGTGTCAGTGATGGCAGTAGCTGTATTTATGGTTTTACTGCAGTACGTTTTACAGTATGTGTCTCATAGTGTTAAAGCTGATGACAGTAAGAAGCTTGAACTTGTGCAAATGTCTGCTGAGCTGGTTCAGAGTTTAATAACTTAATACATTAAAAAGTGATGAACTAGTTGAAGGAATATACTTTAGCAGTCAAACTTTTCTTGAAGACATCATGTTTTGACTGACGTTTGCCCAGATGAACTCGTCTGGCCAAAGTTAAGGCGGCATCAGTCATGACCTTCCCTGTTTTACGCTCCGCTGCCTGGGAGTCATGCCAGGTGTCTCAGAGGTGAAGGGAGAGTCAGTGATCCTCTGTTCCCTGGAAGTTCTGTGCTTTGATCAGACAGACGCAGCGCTGCACCAGACAGCTATGAAGGAGGTGACGATTATCTTGTAAAACTGAAGGAGTGGTGTCCTGAAGACTGGCTGAAGCTTCCTGGAAGATCTGCCCTGCATGTGGACAAATTCAATCTGATCAGTTTGTGAACGCTAAAGGGGCTCCTCACAATTGGGCAGGTTGATCAAACGTTTTAGTAATTATTTATAGAAAAGATGCACAGTTAAATATGACAAGAAATCACACTTTACATTCATCTTATTTTTGAAAAATATTTCCAACTAATATAATTCTTAGTCTTAATGATACCATACATGAATTAGCAGTGTGTAATACTTATTATCTCTTTTTTGTTAATTTGCTTTATTGCAGTTGGCTGGTATGCCTACATGAGTTCTAGTGCCCCTTGCTCAAAGGCGTGGAGCAATAAAGAGTCATTTATCACTGAAAACATTAAAGGAGAATTTTTTTTTTTACCTGAATCTTGATCGCTAGATGTCACCGAGTACTGTCGATAGGAAAAAAAACGGTGCTAGCAAACTGGAGTTGCTGCAGCTGATGGCCAGAGCTCCCAGTTAGATAAAATGCCAGTTGTGGGGGCATGTTCTCAAAATAGTGCCTTTGTGTCTCTTAACAGACACACAATGCAATTGAAATGTCTGTGCAACATGACAGTCCCTCCAGAAAAACACGATTATGCGATTGCATAATTCAATGCATAATCAGCCAAAGTCCGCATATTCATGCAGGGGCGCATTTTTTCAAATACGTCACACTTTCGCCGCAGAAATTGCCGATTTCCGCGCAAAATATGCGGGGCTTGCATAATTTCATGATGCATGATTTTCATTGCAAAAAAGTCACATATATCTGAGCAGAAAGTTGAAAAATGTTGCGTTTACTTCACACGAGAGCAGCCATTTTCCCCTGTTGCCATGGGAATGTTATGAAGTGACGTAATTACGCGATGTGAACATCATCAAAAAGCAGGGTGTTGGGGGAATCACTTTTTTTTCTCTTTTCATCAAACTGCAGTTTTTGCAAGTTCCGGCAATTTCATCACATAAAATTGCATAAATATCCCGCATATTCCATCGCATTTTTTAAGAAAACCTGCCTGCAAACAATCACAAAAAAACTCCGCATTTTTCTGGAAGGACTGACATGAACAGGGCCCTTACATGGCAACAAGATGTGTTTTCAACTCAGACATTGTGAGGAAACCGTTTAAATTCAAAGTCTGTACTGTCACCTATCTCTTTTTCCATCAGCTTCACTGAAAGCCCAAAAGAGTCGCTCACCGAGGTTACATTCTAACAGCTGTCCAAGAACCTGCCAATGAATCAAGCGTGTATTCAAACCCTAATTCACAGCTGATTTAAATGTCATGTTTAGAGAGTTCAGTGTTGTGTTTCAAACTCTTACAGATGCTAATGAGTCTTCAATATTTCAGTTTCTTTCAGAGAAAAGAGTAAAAGAGACATGGTCAGATCTTTAGAGGCTTCATGGGTCTGAAAATCAAAGGCCTCATTGAAAACCAAATAGAGCAACATCAGTGGATTACAAGGTTTCAAACAGCAGGGCTCCACAATGAAGGCTGCAGGTCAACACAGGGATAGAAAGGCAGAGGCAAGGCATTCCCAAGTGATAGAGATCACAATTTTAAGTTTTAAAGTGGTGAGTTTTAACATGATCCAAGTGTTATTGTTAAAGATGATGTCTTTAAAGCGGCTATAATAGATCTTTTATTTATATATATATATATATATATATATATATATATATAATAAACCTTTATTTTATATATATATATATATATATATATATATATATATATATATATATATATAAAAGGTTTTTATGGAAGCAGAACAGACCAAAGAGTCTGAAAACTGACTGGCTTATATCACACTTCATATACAGATATTACACAAAGAATTCCAAGAAGTCTGTTTTTTTGTGAAATAAATTGATGAAAATCTGAATTGATCATTTAGATAACACATTGTTAAAGCAAATGTATGGACCTTTTTGCATTTCCTATAGTTTTGATGAACAGCTCTCTATTTTCATATAATATATATTAACAGATGTTATAATACATTATTTGACACTATAGGTAGAAGAAAACTGCCTGGGCCACACAGCTAAGACACTGCCAGAACAGCTGCAGCATATTGTGAAAAACAAAATTAAACTCTATAGCTATTTAGCGATTTGATACTGAATGTTAAAATCAAACAATATCTTATATATATATTACACTGGGCTCTGTGTCAGTACCAGATAAAGACTGAAATGAATTATGCTATTAACATGTCAGGTTCAATGAACTCATTCCTTGAAATGTAATGTGTACTTTAGATCTATGAACTTCAAAGAGGCTGTTTGTCTTATCACGTAGCTACTCCACCTCTTATAGAGGCTATAAACACATTTGCAGAGGTGGAAAGTAACTTGAGTACTGCACTTCCATTTTGTTACTTTATACTTCTACTCCAATACATTTCCGTAGTTTACGTTTTTTTTGCCCCCAAGGCATTACTTTGCAGATTAAGTTTTTACATAGATTAGAAACATATTGTACGATAAATATATAAAATGTTTATTATAATTAGAAAATATAATGGATTCTAGGCCAATCAACATTCCAACAGAATATCAAATGGTTCAACTGAGCTCCCCTGCAATAGACAAACCATCCATAATAGTAATAATATGGCAAGATAGACTTCTTTTCAGAGAGGTTTCTATCCATATATCTATTCCTGATCATTGTCTATCCATGTATCTATTCCTGATTATTGCTTCTATGTATAATTACATCTTTTTAATGTCTCTAATAGAGGCTAAAAAAACCTTACTATATTATAGATACTATACTATGATATGAATTGTGATCTATCTATCTTTAATCCTTACATCGTGCAAACAAAATATTCAAAAGCATGTATCCGTTTTGAAAAAAAACATTTACTTGAAATATCAACATTTTCTCAAAAAGTATAAATAGTGATTTATGATTGATTTCAATTTTTATACAAAAATAATACATTAGGAGGAGAAATAAAATCATGTCCTGTCCCACAAGTATGAATGCCCTCTGATCAGATGGCAGTAGATGTACCTATAATAACAGTCACAAGCCAACCAACATAATAATAACAAATGTGACCTAATATTGAACAGGAGACTGGATCTGGCACACTTATGATACGCAGGGTTCAGTAGTCAAAATGGCATTTTTGTCTCATAAAAACATGGGTGGTTGTAGTGATTCTTGATGCCAAATTTGGTCCCCATCTCAACCTTTCTCATCATTGTCCAGCTAAGTTAAGGTTAGCTTAACTGCAACTGAATCTTTGTTCTGACAGAACTTTGCTTACAAAGTACACAGACGATGGGAAAAGGAGATAAACTGGACACAAACACACAGACACACTGACGTCTGTACAGTTACTTAGTTACTAGTTAGACTAGTTAGTTTAGTTAGACTAAACACAAACGGTCCAACAGTCCAAGTTACGCAGAAGGAAGTTTGCTTCTGTCCGAACAAACCTTTACACCTCTCCTAACACGCAGCCAGCGAGCGCTCTCTGGTAGATGGACTGAGAAGAAGTGTCCAGATATACTTCGAGCAATGTCACAGAGTGGTGAGGTATGGGATTTGGTTTTGTTGCCTTTTCATTCTTTCTCCCTCTGCAAATAAGTGTCTTAAGTCATTTATTTTTAACTAACACCATTTTAGCTGTGGATTAAATAAGATGCCGCTTCTTAACCTCGTAAAGGAGGCTCTCTTCATCCATGTTGACTGGAGGGAAAATAGAAGCATGGAACTTTGCAAAAAAGAGCCAGGGCGAGCCCTTTTTCAAACAGGCAACATGCCACTGAGCCTGTGAAGCAGGGTGAACCAATCTGACGTTGGCTAGTTAAGAAGAGGTGTGACAGTGTTAGCGTGGGCGTCTGTACCCACAGCAGCTGCTCCTCTCCCCAACATTTCTCAGTCTTTGTGGATTCCTGTATGATTAGAGCAGACTGCTATCACAACATTGCCCTCTTTCATGTTTCTCTCCTTCACAAAATACCAGACTAAGATGACTGTTTTGTTTCTGAATACTTGTCAATATTTTCATTCTAACCCTGGGGGGTCCTGCCGCCATGATGTATGATAAGGAGTTATTAACAATATTTGTCCTATTTGGTATCTCTTCACATTGAGGCAGGAAGTGGGAGAAGTAGGAGGAAGAGGGTGAGACCCATTCCTGAAATTCACCTGAACCTGTGTGCAAACAACATGGAGGGGAAGGGCCGCATGTGTGAGTCAGTCTCCCTCCATAGACAGTGCAGGCTGACTCGTACTCTTTGGCATTTTTGTCACACATACATCTATCTGCTTTTGTGGTATTTTACATGCAGCTTTATCAATAGCAACTCCAGTACAGTAAATATAAGTATAATTGTTGGTGACTTCACTGATAGTGCATATTCATTTCCAGTCTCAAGAGTGTGGAGTTCTGTGCCGAGTCCAGTTTTACAAAGCGTTGCGTATTGACGCATTGCATAGTCCTTTCAAGATTGTCAAAGTCTTTTCAATCACAGTATACACATTGAACAACTCGAAATGATGAATCCCTCGCATTCACCGCCTGTACTTTTGCAAGCACAGTAAAACTGAGTGTGAAAAAATAACATGGAAGACTCCTTTAAAGCCCAGTTAGAATGTCAAATGCATGCACAAGATCAATACGCGGTTATTGTGATTGTCACACAGTTCTGCTCACGTGCAAAGCAATTTGTGTAGGCATCCAGGAACTTGTTGTGAGTCTTTCAGCCTTCACAGAGGCCGATCATTGTCTCTGTTAGTTTCAGGGTGTCTTCATATTTCCACCTTAAATCAGAGTGTAATATAAGTTGTCCCAGAGCCTTCATTCAAGTCCATACCACAACAGTTTCTGAGCGCTTCTTGTATGCTTGGTTTTTGTTCCTTTTGTAATGTCAGAAAAGAGGATGACAGGGGGCTCTTAACCTAAAAGTGAATACTGGTTTCAAAGATTGTGTTAAAATCATCCATGTTGATCATTTGTGTGCGGCGGAGGGGAATCCAGTCTCCTCACTTTCAGGTGCAACGAGTCCCCCCACTCTGTCCCCATTTCCCATTTTCACTGCATGACCCACACCCGTCGCCACTCCTCTCGTATTGTTGACTGACTCATCATCCAGTCCGCCGTTCCGGGTTATTAAGAGTTGTCATGGTTACCGCGGGGAGAGGGTGGAAAAATGTGCTCCCGTTGCCGGGCACCGAGGAAGTCAGGTGGACGCGCTCACCAAGCTTGAAGAGGACACTGAAAGGAGAAGGAGAGAAATGTGAGACAAAGTAGGCCTGCGTTACATAAAATAATAAATATAAGCTGTCCAGTAACACAGGTATATATAATGTGCATAAAGGCTGTTTGAAAGTGACCCATAAAGCCTATGTAAAAATACCAGTAGTGGAAAGTCACATGGTATAGCTTTGAGATACTTTACTAGAGTTTTTCCATTTTATGCTCCTTTATACATTTACTCCACTACATTTTCAGAGGGAAATATTATAATTTTTACTCCACTAAATTTAGTTTACAGTTACTTTCAAATTTATAGTATAAATACATATCATAAGTCTATAAAATATCATGCATTGTTATAGGTTAATTAGGTAGGATTCCACCTTGATCAACTACTACATTAAAGTGCTGTTTACATGATTCAATAATATAACACTAACAGGATCCAGATTACTTTTGATATTTTAAGTATGTGTTGTTGCTTGGGTAAAAGGACTTTTACTTATAATGGTGTGTTTTTATAGTGTGGTACTCTTACCTAAGTAAATTATGTCAATACTTCTTCCACCACTGGTAAATACATCCCCCCTGCACCTTCAGGTGCCACACCTGACCAAATACATTCCCCATCCCTCTTCTCCTGACTCTCAAAAGCCCTGTTTCCATTGAAATGCTCTCTGTTTTCTAGATTGTTTGTGGAATTTATTTCCCCCCTGCCTCCCCAGGGATAGAGGCAGGTGACCGTGGTGTGACCCTGCGGCCAGCAAACAGCTTCACCTGATAAAGCTGACCCGCTGCTAAGACTTGAGTCATTAGACGCCGGGCTCTGAGCAGAGGTGAGTGTGAAACGGACTCAGGTAGAATGGAGGCTTCTCTGTAAACAATGAGTGTTATAAAGTCGGAGCATGCTGGTCGTGTCATGAGAAGAAGGCCGCCCCGTCCAAATAAAGCCCTGATAAGAACATACCTGGGACAGCCTGCTAGCTAATTGCTCTCTAAATAAATGTGTTAGTGAAATGAAACAGGGTGGTGATGCCGGTGGTGGGAAGTAACCACCAGGACTTTTACTCAAGTGCTGCACTTTAGTACAATTTTAACATACTTTATTATTGCATTACATTTCAGAGGATGATATTGTACTTTTTACTGCACTCATTTTTTGACAGGTGTAGTGAGTAGTTACTTGGCATATTAAGAGAAACAGGATTGATTCTGTTTGATTAATTGATTGACAGAAAATAAGTTTAAAAAAAAGGCCAAAAATGTGATAGTTTCCAGCTCCTCGAATGTAACAATGTTTTAATTCTAGTTAGTTATACAAAAGAAGTTGCCTCAGTTTTATAAATGTTTTTATAAACACTTAATTGAGGAAACATTGATAACAAAATAATTCTCAGTTTGAGCCCTACAATGTTATTGTTAAAGATTAAACCAATGGTTTTTGGTTGTGACTTTTTATAAAAAGCAGTCCCTTGTCACGTCTATCTTTAGTTTACATCATCACATCGGAAATGTTTCATTTACGGCCGATCAAATATCTAAAACCACTCCATCTGTAGAATTCCTACAGTATTTGATGTGTTAAAGTAGTTCTTGAGTATGTTATCACAAATAAGGTCTAGTCGTTTAGTAGAGTATTGTAGTAGTAGTAGTGGACCTATTATTTATGAGTACTTTTTCCACCACATGGTACAGCTTTTATCACGACATACACCTTCATTGTTTTGCAGAAGTGTATCAATAAACCTCTGACTGTCCCCCTGACCAGAATGGGCCTACACTTCGTAGCCTCAGAGACGTTTGTTTTACTTTCTGCCTCCTGTGAAGGTACACCGCACTTTCATCCCGTCAACCCACGTGTCTGTCAGTAGCAGCGCGGCATTACGAGTGATCGGCCTCAGCGTGGGAAATTGAGCGTGTGAACGCTCTGTGGACAACATTTCAGGCTAGAGCGAGCACCGAGAGCAGGGAGAAGTAGGAAAGAGGAAGAGGTGTAATTACTCCCCACCCAGCCCATCTCATCTCCAGCCTCACTGTAGCATGGAGGAAAGTAGCAGCACACAAGGCTGGGGAACTTTGATTAACAGCGGGGCTCATTTCCTGATCGCAGAGGTAACTCTCACCGGGGAGAGGAAAGTGAAAGGAGGCAGCATTAATCAAGACGTTCAGGCTGAGCGAGCAGGTGATTGATTAGACGTCTGTTTAAGAGGAAATAGGAATTCTGAGGAGTATACCATCCATATATCTGTCTGGTCTATTAGTTTGGAGATCAGCAGCAGCCCTGAAGAAAAACTAAAGGAAGTAAAAGAAGCAGTATGCATGACTACATAAATGATGTGATTTGTATGCCATTTTGGTGATTTTACTTATTTCAACTGCGTGACTGAACTAATAAAATTGTATTTACCCAGGAGAGACCCCCAAGTTGCACCATCTTGTTTACGGGACCGTCCTAATGTGACAGGAATTAAACAAGTCAACACACAATCACACACACACACACACACACACACACACACACACACACACACACACACACACACACTTCTCCCTGTCTCGATGTAGTTCCTGCTGTCAGTGTGTGCTTTTGATAGTGTTGTTTCTCTCAATCAGAACAGGGTGAGGGGGACTTCTGTGTATCAGTAGGTGATGAGAGAGCTAATCAAAGTGTTTACAGAACTTTTTAAAAGAGAGAATTCATGAAAAAATAGTACTACCTGTTGCTAAATGTAAGAATTACAACAAAAACTGCAATAACATCTTAGATTCCCTGCCGATTCTCATGCAAATGCCCCAATATTGATTACAGACTTTGACTTTTTCAATCAAAATCCCACAATGACAGCCAGACAGAGGTGAGAACATGCATCTAACTGTGGCGCCTGTGATGCGGTATGATGCAACTGACTATGGACTGACCGTCTTGCTCGAGGACATGGAGCTGAGGGTGCTGATGCTGTTGGCGTCTGTGACCACCATGGCCGAGGGGAAACGGGACGGGTGGGAATATTGTGGGGGTTCTTGTTTGTGAGGATACACTGGAAAGGAAAGTCAGACAGAAAGTTAGATTTCCACACATGTACATGAATGTTTTTAAAAACCCTATATGTAGGGGGACATAAAAATGTTGAGCAATGTGGCCACTTAACTTAATTCCTGAAAATACCAAACAAGAGAAGAAGAAGATGTGATCTAAAATCTAGTATTTGTGAGTGGAGCTCTTCTTTTAGTATTGACAGACAGAGTAGAAAAGATTTGACTCTTGTCGTCATGTGGGCAGAGATGTGTTCATGCATGACACCAAAAGTGAATTTGGGCAAGGAAACCAAACCTAATAAATCATAATAGGGTGTTTTGTAGGCTGTTTTTTTAAACGATCTTGCCTTGTTTACACTACAGTATCTACTGTATACCAGTGATATATAATATATCCCTAATGTGACTACGAGGACAGGAAAGAATCAAAAACATATGTCCTCTACACAAAATTATGTTTCTATTTGTTTATGTGAAATATTGGACAGTTTTACCCTTTCAAGCCTCTAAAATTATTGAAAGCAAACTTTTTTTTTTACTTTTTTCAAAACACAATAGAGGCGTATATACAAAGAAGATTAGTAGAGTAGATAGGAGTGTTACTGACTGTGGGAGTGTGTGACAGTAGCCATGAACGGCTGCTGGCTCATGTGGCTGGGGGACTGCTGCATCAGGCTCTGCTGGTGGGGGCTGTGGAGCTGCTGGGAAAACTGCACCGGCTGCAGCGCCGCAAGGCTGCCCGCCACGCTGTTGATCACTGGCACCGGCTGAGATTGCGATGTGTTTAAACCTAGTGAGACACAGCGAAACCTCAGTCGAACCATGTCACAATGGAATCAATTCAATGACTTTCACTTCTTTTCTGGAGGGACGGAGGACTTACTCTGTGCTATGGCCATGACTCCAGATAGAGGCATGATGAGGTTCTGTGTCTGCTGATGGCTGTGATGGGAACTGTGGATGTTGGTCAGTGTACTGACTGGAGGAAGTCCTCCACCTGAGCCTGAAATCTGGGGAGAGATGAAAGAAACAAACACAATTAGAGAACTGATTTATTGCTGTAATATTTTGTTATAACAGACTACAACACTCAAAGTTAGTGTCTGCTATGTCAATTCACATAAATGTATTTTCAAAGTGAAACAGATGTTGGCTACTAAACAAACAACAGAAGTAAATGTTGACTTAGTTTAGATTCTTTTGTATAACACTACACTTGTGTAACTCCACTCATACACAGCACACAAGCAAATAATGATAAGAAACAAAAAGTAAAGAAGAAATAATCATACAAAAAACTTCAGCTAGAAGACTGTGCATGAGTTTGTGTAGCACATTGACCGTGTTTGTACCTGCATGCTGGTTCATACGAATGCTTATGTGCATATTTGCAAAACAACAACATCTATACATTAACAGTGATGGCTATCTGAATCACGATCTTCCCACTCGGTGGGGCTGTGACTTTTTGACTACTGCCAGCTGCCCACAGAGGACAGACCAGCAAAACACACATCAGCAAATGAGAAACGTGTCAGCTCTGACCTGCTGCACACAACACTGCCTGCCCTCGCTGTGGCCATTTCACATAATGCCGCTTCAAAAGGCAGAAGTGACAGGGAAGTTAGTGAATAGTTTTGAATATGTTGCATGACTTTAAGTGACCAGTTAAGTGGTGTAGATGGTTTAGTTTTTGGTTAATGGGAATTTTAATTTTGGTCAAAGAAGAATAATATTCTATATTCTATTTTGACAGTAAATCACACATCACATATCAGAAGTATTGTTGCACCACCACTCAAACGCTTTGGGCCCATGCACAGGTTTCCTTGTCACTGATCAAATATTGGACTAGGGCAGAAGGGAGAAACTCTGAAGTAGACACACACAAAAAACCATGGGGTATAATCAAATGTTGGCGTCATTTCAGTGGCAGAACAAGCAGCGCTCCACCTGTGGCTCCTCTTTTCGAGGCATTTAATCAATAAGAACAGAATGTTTCATTGTCAGGTTTATTGGCTGAGCGATGAACATGCCTGGTACACTCTGGTGAAGGTTAGTCCAGCCATGGCCTGCCAACCTGGCTCCACCTTCCAAACAGAGCAGCACAATGCGCTAATTGTGCTGCTTTGTACGTTTATGCTAATAGCAGGCCAGGTCTTATCTAATCTGAGGCCATGAAGGCTCAGGTGTGTTCACTCACCATCTTGACGTCGGGTGACAGCAGACTGTGGCTGTGGTCCAATCCTCCCGGAGACACCTGCTGAAGCACCGACTGGCTGGTCGCCATGCCGTTGCTACTGTGGTGACTGATGGCCGTGGAGGAGGTGACTTCACCGGGGCCTTGGCTGTAACGCACTGAGAGAGAGAGACACAGAACGTTAGTTTCACCTGTCGTGTCATAACACTGTAACACTTATGTGGGGCAGAGTGATAGTAGCGTCGGCCTGGTTCTGTGCTGAGAAACGCTGCTATCAATATTCAATCAACCTGCTCTTTGACTCAGACAGGGGAGGACAGGGCAAACAAACACAGTGACCCGTCTGCTGCTATCTGCGTAACTGAGCCAAGGCCATTCACTGTGTTCACTGACTCACAACAGCACAACTCCTATCAGATCTGATCAGCAAACAAATGTTACCCATCGTAATTACATCAGTGTGAAGTTTTTTTATACGATATATAGTATAGATAGTATTTTAAACGAAATGTACTTAAAGTAGAAGTAACCATACTCATTCTGCAGAAGAATGGCCCCTGCAAGTGTTATATCGATAAATGTTACACTGTCAGATTTGTAATACTGATGCATCAACGTAAAAAGCAGCATTTTGCTGTTATAGCTGGTTCGAGGTGGAGCTAGTTTTAACTACGTTATATACAGTTTGGTAGTTTAGTCCAGTGATTCACAGACTCCCTCTAAAGGGCCACAAGATAAATGTGAGGTTGAGATGATTAATGCTGTAGGACAGAAGAAAAAACTTCTCTAACCTGTGACTGTAGCTCTTTCGGCCTAAATGAAACGATCTAAGAAGTGTATTTTGGAAGTTTATATATGGTGGATTTACCTCTAACATGTAGTGGAGTATAAGCATAAAGTGGCAAATCAACAAAGGATCTAAAAATTTGACTTTAGTACAGTGTTTGAGTAAATGCACTTCTCGTACAATTTTCATATATTCACAGTGAAGTTGCAATAAAAATGAAATTCTTCTTTTAGTGCCATCCCTCAATCTCGTGTCTAGACTCAGTGTTGTCTCTCACTGGTGGCTCGAAGGAATGCTTCACCCCACCACAACCGACAATCAAATGCCTGTTTGCCGATGCAGGCCCCCTCTGATACCAACAGAGTAAACATTACACAATAACAAGCAATGTCAAACACATTCTTATCCTGTGGTCTCAGCCTTACGCTCTCTAGAGTGTCCCCCCCTCAGTGACAGTGTAGAGACAGACTCTGTTTACACTCAGATCTCCCATCTTCCCTGAGCCCTCCGTCCCTGACCCAGGTGTGACAGCTTGAAGGCCCTGCCGAAGTCGGTCAGACATGACAGGAGGCACTGACATACAGCCATTTTGAGATAAAAGGGAGGGATAGGCGCTGGCACTAAATGTGACCAATGAGGGGGGCATTGATTTCCTGTCAGTGCTGGAAACTGGAACAGGATGTGTGTGCAGATCTGAATGTTTGCCTCAGGTGTCAGGGAAACAAATAGGCATAATCTTTTATCCTAAAATACTGCAAATGAATCTGTCTTTGAGTTGGTGGATGTGTACAGATTCATGTAGGCTATATGTCAACGCATATCACTGCAGTAATTGTAATAATCTTGCATAAGATGCCGTACATTTAAAACAATAGTTTGACATTTTGGGAGTTAGCGGAGATTATTACCGCTCTCATGTCTGCGCACAAAATAAAAAAGCTACAGCCAGCAGTCGGCTAGTTTAGCTTAGCATTAAGAGGAGGAAACAGCTAGCCTGGCTCTGTCCAAAAATAACAACATTTGCATATGATTTTGTATTAAACAAACAAGATATAACATGTTACTACTGAGCTTTAGAGATGCTGGTAACTTTAGTCAGATTTTATTTAACCTTTTGACAAAGCCAGGCTAGTTGTTTCCCTCTGCTTTCAGTCTTTGTGCTAAGCTAAGCTAGGCTGACTGTCTTTAGGCTCCAGCTACACATTTAACAGACATACATGAGAGTGTTATCGATCATCTAACTCTCAGCAAGAAAGCAAACAAGCATATTTCCCATAATGTTAAACTATTCCTTTAACTACAGACAATTGAAATACAGAAACAGCGATGCCTGATGCCACAGCACCATATTTCATCCTCAAGAGTATACCTGTCTTCCATTTTGTTCAGCCCACAGACTTCATATTGTCTTCAGGAACATACTAGCAACCCCACAACACTCCACCGCGCCTTGTAAACATTGCCGCAGAACAATAAAGCACTCCATTGGACTCATGACCCCCATTGCCACACAATAGAGGAGGACTCATAAAAAGGCAGTTATCTCGAAGCTGGGCCAACCTCTTAAAGTGTCAGACAGAGAAAAGGATGCTATTCAGTTTCTTTGAGTTCAGCAGTAATTCCAGCTGCAGGGAACCTAGTAGTAAGTAAGGAGGACTTCAACAATCTAAACTAAGAGACTCTGGGTTTCTAGAAAGCAGGTTTTCTGCAGACACACTTAAAGTCACTAAGCACTTATAATAATAATAATAATAATTTAAGTTGGAAATTCTGTAAAACTACAGTTTTGCTTTCACAAGATGAGACAATCCAATCTGAGGCGTCCTTTTAAAGAGCAGGGGGAGGGCGAGAACTTCAAAAGGGGAGTGGTAGCAAGGATTTTCAGCAGGTTTAAAAGGCTCTAGCTCCCTGTGTGACCCATGTAATATCAAAGCCTGCCTCCCCAACCCCAGGCAGTGCTCATTGTAGTGCCGCTGCATATGACAGACCTCCTGGGTCTCTGCGGGACGTATCCAGTCTCTTCTTTGTGGCTTTCTGGGAGACACAGAGCAGAGGAAAGTGCAGACCTAGGCCATCCTTTTCTGTGTGTCTTGTTTCAAGCTAGCCTGAGGTGACGGAAACCAACGCAACCCACGGATAATCCCCCCTACTACTGTGTCTGATCAGGAACTTCTGAGTCTGCTAGTTTTGTAACGTGCAGAACGATGCAGCTCAGCTTACACGGCAATGATTCAATTTTATGATGACTTCAGCTGGCAAGTTACCAGTGATTGAAGAAGTACTAATCTTAAAATACTCCATTACAAGTAAAACTCCTGCATTCATATCCTACACAATAAATGTACAGAAGTATAAGCAAAATGTACTTAAAGTATCCAAAGTAAAAGTACTTGTCAAGACGAAAAACTGCCCCTGTGACTTAAGTATTATTATATTTTACATGATGAGATTGTTACCGAGCAGCATCTTACTGTTGTAGCTAGTCTTAACCACTTCAATACTATGACGTAGATTAGTGCAATGGTTCCCAAACTAGGGGTTGGCCCCCTCCAACGGGTCACGAGATAAATGTGAGGGGTTGTAAGATGATAAATGGGGCAGGAAAAAGAAAAAATAAAGTTCTGCAACACGCATTTTTATGAATTTTCTATAATCTGTGTTTTTTCTGTGAAATGTTGTAAAAAAGGTTTAGAGGGGAACATTGTCTGTAGTGGAACATCTATAACTCATAGACATCTGAAAATTGACAAGGGGCCATAACCAGACTCTGATTTTTGTAAGCAAACCACAAAAAAAAATCTTGAACCAATTGTATAATCCTTAGCTATGCATAATATTTTCTAAGAATATCAAATTTTGAAAAGGTCGTTGTTGTCAAATAAATATAGTGAAGTGAAAAGTGCAATATTTCGTGGAGTAAAAGTACAAGGTAACATACAATAGAAATACTCAGGTTAACATCCTCTACATTATTTTTGCCTAAGAAAATCTAATGTTTGTGAACATACAGTACATTTGTAAGTTTTGATCTAGTCAACATATTCAGATCTAACTGCACTCTTGCAGGCTACACGACCAGCCCACTTTACTACAAGACACGCCCACTCCACTACCTGACATAACTTCCTGCATTAACGTGCTTATTAAACCCACACCATGATCTTTTCCTAAACCTAGCCATGTAGTTTGTGTGCGTATAATATAACTTAGTTTGGTGCCTAAAGCTAACCACATAGTTTTGGTGCCTACAAACCTAACCCAACGGCAATCGTTTTAAGGGCGAGTCAAGTAGTACGTGTATCCTGTAGTACTGTGGACCCGCAGATAGACCTGCTTGGAAATATTGGCCGTTGCCCCCAGATGCTAAAATGTCATCAGACCAATTGCCAATGGGTTCCAAGATTAAGCTGAGATTAATGTTTCAAAGTTAAATGGTGTAAATAAAATGGAATACTTGAGCTCAGTAAATGTTATGAGTGGAGAAATAGTAAGAAAATATTGCATAGGAAAACACAGGTGTGTGCACATATCCACACTATGTCATCTGCCTGAAATCCGTTTCATTTCTGTAAGTAAAAAAGGTCACCACCATCGATTGTCTATCCAGTTGTGACCGACTAATCAACGAACTGAAACAGAATCAATAAAAACTCCCAAAGTAAGAGGAGTTTCTTTGATCTGACCCAGCAGTGACCTCCCTCGTATGACTGAAGGTGTGGCGACGGTTTAAGGAGGGGGGTGACTAGCTTTCTTTGTAGGCGAAGAAGGGGTCATCAGTCCTGTCTGGCCAGAAAAGAGCCAATACTCCAGTGGACAGCTCCTGCTGCTTCAAGTCTGCACCCAGCCTCAGCAGCTATACCAGTGCCCATAAAGATGAAGGGGGGAGGATTTAAAGTCAGTCCTCCTCAAGGCCCAGCAGAGACAAATGAACCTAGGTTACAGTGACTGCAGTCTTCTAATACACCACAGACAATGGGACCTCCTGCTGAGGGAGAGTATAGAGAGTAGAAGTCAGAGGAGCCCCTAATCAAAGGCCTGGGAGATGTAGTAGCAAAGGATTTTAATTGTCCATTAAGCATGCATAATACAGGCCATGCCCTAGCAACGCAATGAGACGCCCTGCTGGGATATTATTGTCAGGCCAGGGGCTGACACTGAAAAACAGCTGATGCTGTCGGCAGGATGCCAGCAGGACACCTTGTAAGCAGCCAGCTGAGGGTTTTTTGGGGGGAGCAAAGTGTTTTCCGCCATGCAACCTTATCGCTGACCCCTCTGGCTTGGACACCTGAGGTCAATGCCTGGTCAGGTGTTCTCAGCAACAAGAAGAAAAAAAAACTCAAGCAAACAGACAATCAGCAAAGGTAAAAGAGCAAGCCAAGGCAAACAGTTTGCTTTCCCTTCAAAGCTCGCCTCGCGTTCGAACACGAGAGGACAACAATAGGCTCGGAGTGAGACTCTCAAATCACAGTTTTATGGAGGGTGAGTGATGACACGGAGGATAATGCTCTGTGAGGCCTATTAGCTTTGTTTTTATGTCGTATACACCAGGTAGACTCAGTCAATACTAATTACTCCAAATGCAAACAGGTCAGGGTGAAATGGTCAGAGCAATAACGCACAGCATTTCCTTGTTTTGGAGACTCTCCGAGCAGAGTCATTAGCAACCTGCATGGGAGGTGGAAATGTGGAAAGGACAACGTAATGTTGAGTAAATCTGGATGTGTCTGTCCCCCCCTCACTGGCCCTGGCCTGACCCTGGCCTGTCACAGGATTGCTGCCCTTTGTGTCATGCTTCTCCATGCTGACTTTGGAGTGGAGATTGCAGGTACAATGTGAATTGTTCTCAGTGTGTTTTCAAAGATCAAAATAACAATGGCATTTGCTCAGCTCACTCACTCACGCTCATTGATCACTTGCCCCCTCTTTCTCTGCCTCTCTGATCACATCAACTGTGCTTCTAACCATGTTACATTAGACAATATTGACTGTATTTTCCCACCGAATGAAACTAAATCATGCAATTCTTTGCACAATTATCTCAAATTTAGGCGTAAACATCGTACATTTTCTCTGTAAACTGATGTTAGTGTATATCTTCATGCGTACTCTGTCACTAGTCATGTGGAATTGTTTAACATAAGCCATGAATCTGCATGTGACCCATAAAAGGGAGCTTTACACATTAAAGTCTGTTGAAAGGTCTTGGAACGTTTTGTAGTAATGTAAGTAATGTAGGCAATAGGTTCAGACAGTGATGAATAATGCATGGAATGAAAAATACAATATCTTGGGTTGTGCTGTATCGATTTGAAACTTTTCTTTTTAAACTATCTGACAATGTTAAAGGAGTGCAACGCTAAATCGGTGGAGTACTCTTTTAAAGACAAGTCAAATTCTGTCTGCTCTGTGTGATGCTAAACTGCATGCAAAGCAACGCCACTTGGCATCTTACTGGGAGGTGAAATGCTGGTATGATGTGGCGAGCTGTGTGACAGTAGAGGGTTCATACTGTGGGGCGGTAGACTAACGGAGTCCATGGCCAGCTTTTGCCTGAAGGCTTCCTCTTTACGCCGGTTGGCAAACCAGTTGTAGACTCGCACTTCAGTGACCAGATTAGAGCCGAGGCCCTGAGCTTTGGAGGGGGAGACGCCTCTCTGAAGACATTCGGCTCTGCAGAAAACAGGTGAAAAAGGTGAAAAATTAGGATTGATATTGTTTGGGTAACATTTTTCTAAGAAGGTAGAGGAAGGTGTCATGTTTATCTACCTGTTGCACTCTTCCACCAACGCTTCCCTCTCCTCCTTGCTGGGGTTTTTCTGCCGTTCATAGGCCTGGTACAGGATTTGCTGTGACGCAGGCCCCCATTTGAAACGGTTACGTCTCATTTTCTTGCAGGAGGGTTCACTGCCAACCTCTTCACCAGGCGGACCCATGCCCTGACCGGACGGGTTGAACTCTGGGAAAAAAAACACCGGATCCTGATTGCCTTTGTCTGTCATGTTGCTGCCAGAGCCTAGCACTGCCTGGTTGAACTCTGCAAAACAAGAAGAGGTACATTCAATCCATTTCAAAATGCTTTCTTTTATTGCAAAACCACAAAAAGAAAAGACAGATTTGTAAAAGGAGAAGTTAGTTAGACACATGATAGTTTTTTTTTTTATAAATTAACAAATAATATTTTTCTTTTAGATGCATTATGACAAACCTATTGCTGTAGGTGCATGTTTATGTCATCCAGCCTAATGACAAAATGTCCAACTCAACTTGATATCCCTGCAGGTTTGAAACCCAAATAAAGCGCCGTGCTGCTGTCAACTACCCAATACAGGCCAGGGTGAAGCTGGGAGAAACTCAAATATTAACTTACGTCTGAGAATTTCCCGCTGTTTCCTGACGTACCAGGTGTAGAGGGCCGCTCGCTTCTGTGTTTTCATGGGCGTGCCTTTGTTGAGATGCTGGGAGAGGTGAGATTGGTTCAGCCCTGTAACGTCCACCACCTCCCGTTGGGGGATGTTGTGCTGTTGCATGTAACCTTTGATCATGCGGGCAGCACGCCATGGATCCTCTCTGGGTTCAGATAAAACACAGCAGCACAAAACATTCACTTTACCACTGGACTACGTGCAGCTTTCAGAGGGAAGTAGTACAGAGCAAAAACACCTTTACTCACATTTTATGGCTGAATTAAAGTTTTGTTGTCAATTTAATTAATGTAAATAAATTGACAGAAATGCTATATGTAACCAGGAGTTTGGTTGTTTTGTTGATAATAAAAATTGTGTAGTTATGCCTTTAACAAAATCTACGAAATACTCTGATCAAACACACATGAACTTGTTCCTTTTCTTTAGCTTCACTGTTTTTCAAGGCCTCAAGTTTAAAGGGTAACAAGTCCACTCACTGACGACCTGTGTTTGGACCATTGTAGCCCGTTCAGTAGCCTTTACATTTTTTCAAAAGTTAGTTAAAGTGGATTCAGGCAGGTTGAGAAACTTGGACTTATAGCATTTGTTGCCTCAACACATGATTTGAGCCTGGAAACAGTTAGATAAGGTTTGTGTAAATTTGAAGCAAGCACAGAAAAACAAAAAAATGCTAATTAAAAAAGGACCCCCAAACTGTCTGATAAATCTTGAGGATGTTGACAAAACTTGTGATAATATTTGTCAGGTTTCCAGTCTGCTATTTGTAAAATGTACTGTATAAAAACTTGGTATCGGCATAATATTTACTGTATATATATTTATACATGGCCTACTCGATCAGATGTTCTTAATCAAAGAATAATTTGAGGTCAGGATTACGTGACGGTATAGTCATACACTTGTCTGTAAAATTAGAGATTTTAATCTCAAAGAAATGCAAAGTTCATTAAAAGGAAATTTGTTTTTTCGTATTTAAGAAATGACATTTAGGCCTACTTGCATAAATATTAACTTTGATTCCATATATGAATTTAGCATTAAAAACATGTTCTTACCTGTAGAATCAGCCCCCACATTATTCATTAGGGCCTAACGTCACATTTCTGCAGCAGCAAGAACATGTCAGAACGACTGTCCGGTTGTATAACGGAGCCTTAGAGCTCAGCGGACACACCGACAACGGGACTGGAGCAAATGTACACGCGCCTGTTTGTTTAGGAGAATGTGGAGGCCTACAGAAGTCTGCGGGTTAAGTGGGAGATGTTAGTTTATAACTTTTGACAATGAATAACCAGATCTCCATTCACTCTAATCACACGCCACTGTGTATCTTTCAGTTGATGATTTATAGAATAAAATTAATAATAACTTAACTACACGTGGGTTAGTTTTGATATTCTTCCGGTCCTGTTTCAGCCTCAAATATGAATTTTACAGTGAATCAAGTGCTCTGAGTGGAATAAAGGAATTACAGGTGTCCAATTCATATTAGTTTTTGGCATGACAGACACATGAACAAATGGAAACCAATTTTAGTCATAAAGAAATTATAAATCAAAATGTATTATTATTATTATTATTATTATTTGTAGTAGTAGTAGTATTATCAATGTACAGTAGGCTATTACTATATTTATCAAACGTGTTAATATTCAATAATTACAGGCTGCTCGTTTTTTAGCCTATACATTCTCAGCCAGAAGTTGTTTCCATTCACTTTCTCTTCTTGTCGCCCTTTGCCGGATTTGTATCGTTAGGAGGTGGAGTATATAGCCTAGTTAAAAATAAATAGATTTAAGTTCATCTGATATTTTCCAAAGGTAAAGAAATAATAATCCATGTGGATGATTAGTAACCAGAATGTGAAAACAGAACCGCGGCGGGTTATTTTAAAATTGTAAACAAAGAAGGGGAATGCCTTTTGCTAGGCCATAAAAGGCCAATTTATTTAAATGTCTGCTTCATGTTCTCACCTTTAAAACGAACAAATAAGAGCATTTGAACTGCGCTAAAGTAAACCGAATAACCCCGAGCGCGTAGTCCCTTTCTCCTTTCACCCCTCATAATGCGCTTAGCCTAAAGCCTTTCAACTTTTTTTTACTCTTACCAAAAACCTTGGATACAGTCTGAACACTTACGATAACATGCGGTCCACCTCCGCCCTCTGCTCGGCGGCCTCTTCCGTGTTGAGCGACTGGAGCTCCTTGAGTATCGGCGGGGTGTCGTAGTCGTCCCCGTCCTCAGAGCCCTCGTCCCCGGACAGCTTGCCCTTGCTGTGGCCGTTGGTGAGCGTGTGGAAGACGGGCTTGGAGTCGGCGTCCGCCCCGTTCATCTTGCCGCTGTGAGGACGAGCGGGGGACATGGATAGGTTCTCCAGTTTTACTCCAAAGCCCGGCGGGCTGGGGTCCATATCATCCAGGGCCTGGATCAGAACATCTTTGGTAACTCCTGAGTCCAGCAGGGCGCTGAGGAGCTCCTGCTGCAGGGATGTCAGCTTGGATACCATTTTAGAGAACATTAAAAACACAACATAGGCCTGCTGTGCGCGCGCTGCAGCAGAGGGGAAAAGGGAAGGATATATAGAGGGATATAATAAAAAAGTCAAAATAAAGTTCCTCTCTTGCTCTCCGCTCCAGTGTTGTGGGGAGTGACACCTGCTTGACTTCCCTGTTGAAGAGCAGGATGGAGCTACTTTGTCATGATGCTTTCTGAGTGCAGGGGGATATAAAACGTGGTAATGAGTGGGCCGGCTGATGGGAGCCTTATGTAAATCCACTCTGGGCCGAGGTAGACATGTGTTTACACTGCTGCACTGCTGCTTTTATTGGCTCCCCTTATCAGCAAAACTTTCATGGACTTTGGACCCTGTTGTATATGCCATAAAGACTTTTAAGAAAGGAGAGCTGCACATATATTCACACCGCTGGATATGTTATTCTAGTTTTATAATAAGTAGTTCTCCGAGAATCAATGTGTATGTATTTATGTAACTTATTAAAGGATTTGATTTAGGCTACACTATTAGGCTAAGTGTACTCGTTATTGCCTAATGGGCTAATCGTAGGTGTTAATGAGCTGTTGTTGCTGTCCTCATTAATTCAGTTGTTTAGAGAATCTCATTAGTTTTAGGCAAATAGTCTCACATCAAGGGGTCATACGGAAATGTTTATGTATTTAAATTATAATGCAGTAGGCGAATTAGAAAACGTTTTCCAACTTTCTTTGAGAAAGCAGCCACTATTTAGTATTAATAATATCTAAAAAAAATCAAAAAATCAATGGAGCTCTATCTTTAGGGTTACAGTAATAATGACATAGACATATTGTAATTGTTTGTAACTTAAAATGCAAGCTCTGGTGTGCTCAAGCTCTACATTAGCCTATAGGCTACTCTATACCTTGAAAACGTGGGAAAAGAATCCCTTTTAAAAGTTTGAAATGGCCTAAATTGTCTCTTATCTGCGCACAGGGACAGGTACAATATAAGCCATTTGGGTCCCATAATGGAAACGCCACAGTTTGATCTCACTTTGCACATATTTGAAAACCTTCAACTCACTCAGGAGTTAAACAAGCCCTAATCATTCATGTAAGAGCAGACTGGAGTTATTAGAGACCTTTCCACCATGTGAAATTGTTCTGAATACAATAATAAAGCGGTTTAGCTGTTTAAACTAACAGCCTCCTGTGAAACAAAGCCCCACTCCCTGAAGCAGGTGCAGCGCGACGTTAAAGGTGTCCGATCGGACTTTAAAGTTCAATACAAATTAGCTTTATAAAACTTTATCAAACCTGGTTTTGTTGAAAACATCAAATAAGACGTCATAGGCTATAGTGGGCTATAGTCAATAAGCAATATTTAGCGAATCAAAATGAGGGGAGCTAAATCCTGAAACGTAAAATGCGTGAATTCACTGTTAATGTCTTCTGTAAATCCGGATTTGTTGCTCTTCGAATGTGATTCAAACTTTATTTGAAGCTGTCAGAGCAAATTATCCTTAAACTGAAATCGGCAAAACTGCTGCATTTTTCATGGTGAGCTGACGCATTTTCCATATGAAATCCGTTAGGGAGGCCTATAGGCTGCACGGCCGTTATAATAGTGGTTTTAGATGAGAACATGTAGGTTACTGGAAAATGTCAAAATAAAAAAAAAACTTAAAGTTAAAAACTCAAGTTGAACTCGTGCAAGACAAGAGCACGGATCATTTCACAAGACAGCTGCGGCGGGGAAACATATTCAACATCTAGTGGAAAGAATGAAATCATTATGGGAAAAAAGCAAAAAACAGATATATATATAGGCTAAATGAAAGTTATACAGCTGTATATTGTTCATCTCCATGTGTTGGTATGTCGCAGCTTTATATCAGCATGGGGTTTATGTTCAAATGTGTTTATTAGGATAAATCCCTTGAGATGTAGCTATCATCTCGTTTCGAGGGGGTCCCAGCATATAGCCTGATCCTAATGTCTTTAGCCTCCCGGCCTTTCCGAGCCCCTTAAGAGACAATAGGGGCTGCTGACCCGTTTTAGTTTTAAATATCTGTGTGTGTGTGTGTGTGTGTGTGTGTGTGTGTGTGTGTGTGTGTGTGTGTGTGTGTGTGTGTGTGTGTGTGTGTGTGTGTGTGTGTGTGTGTGTGTGTGTGTGTGTGTGCGTGTGTCAGAAGTGATAAAGATTGAATAAACAAAAATGAAATGGCAAAAACACCCTTCACAGTGAAATGCATGGCATCTGAAATGAGACGTAAGTGGTCAAATTGTTACTTTCCCAATTACAAAAATATCTTCAATAGATTTTTTTATTGCAATTGATAATTGCATTAACTGTTTGAAATGGCTACATAAACACTACAAAAAATAGCAGGCTGTTTCTAGTCAACTCAAAATGACATTGATAATAATAATTAATATTCTTATTTGAAAATGTTTACGTTTGTAATAAAAAAAAGTAATAAAATATATTCTTATATGCTGACTTAATGTACAGCCACAGTATCATGAGATGAATGAAATGTAAGGTGTAACTCAGGTTAAAAGGTGGTTTAGAGTTGGAGCCTGAAAACTGACCTGGGACCAGAAGAAGATCAGCTTCCTGTACAGCAGGCTAGTTTTAGGGAGTCAGTTGGCATAGAAACCATATATTCAAACAAAACTTCTTAAGTATCAAAGAAAAACACTCACTGAAAGCAAAATAAAATTCTCATCTCAAAAGTAAACTTTTGAAAACGAATGATGAGTGTAATCCTGATGTGTTGTGGTGTCTCCCCCCCAGCTCCCTGGCTGGCTGCCTGACTCTCTTTGGTTTGCACTTCTGACACACACCTTTCGTGTGGGCGGGTCTTTTAAGGGTACGTCCCCATTGGCTAATGAGTTTTTGAGTGACAGCCAGGTGGACAGTGCAGTGTGGCAAATCAATTTCGGTTTTGTGGGCAGACACCCACACCCAACAGCAGCACTACTACTACTACTAAGTGTAAGTACTGATGTGTAGTCTGTGATGTACTAGACGGTTTGTTGTTTGGTTGTGTTAAGTTAAAAGTAAAGCTAAGCTTTGCTATGTAGGCTACGTTAGCATTTAGACTTAGCTAACTGCTATCTATAACGATTGCTAAGTAGCATACTGTTTCAAATTCATAGTGTTTACACGTGTTTATATATATATATATATATATATATATATATATATATATATATATAAACTTGTTTTATACAGATCTTATTGACATAGGTAAATATCGGTTATCGGCCATAACAGCAATGTTAATATTGGTTATCGGTATCAGCCAAAGTTTTCATATGGGATCATCCCTAGAACTTTAACATTATTAATAGTTTATCCGTGTCAATACCAGGTCAGGTAACTGATGCCAACAAATACATTTTTTAAATACATTTTTTACTTCTAGATTTCTAGACTTAACACCTATTTCTAGAGTCTGTCTCCAGAGGTTGACACATACAGTAAGATGCAATGTTAGCACTGCTCAACTGGCTTTATAGTTATATGTGCTTCATTATAGCATAGCAGAAAATGAACTCAGTAATGATAGGTACATTAACAGCCATGGGGATGACATTAAACATTAGATAATATGTTCATCTGCCCTTTCCTCTGTAGATAGTAGACATTATATTCACAGCTTCTAAATTGTACACCTTCACCAATACCCTCCCTTATAAAACATTGTGTATGATCAGATCAATAGCAGCCACATTCATTTGTTGTTTAATATTATTTACTGTAATATATTCCTGAATGTATTTTGTCAATGTTTTAATGCTCTCCCACTTAAATGCAGGTGATGGGACTTGCTTGGTATTGGCACTGATACATTATTTTAAATAATGCTAAAAGTTGGTAGCTTTGACAATCCAACCACACAAACTACACTAGAGAGCAAGTCTTACATTTATTTTGCTTGGTTTTGTTCAGTTCTTAACATGGATCAGACGCAAACTTATAGTATTAGTGACATTGTGATGTATTAGCCGACAAATGTAGATGCCCAATCAGGTGTATGCACACACACACACACACACACACACACACACACACACACACACTCACACTCAAAGAAAGATTTAGGAATAAACACAACACTGCATACCAATATCAGAAGAAGAAGAAAATTCACTTTCTGCAAACACAACTTTGCTGTAAAAAAACCCCAACATGACCACATAAGTCACTGAGCTCCTCTGTGAATGAGGGTTTACAACAAGATGCTTAGCCAATTACTGGTTAGACCTGTAATCTTTCAGTGTAGTATCAATGTGGTTGATCATTACTAATACACAGGATTGCCCTAAACCTATTAGCACCAGAGCCAATATGATGCAGACTTTCTTTAACATAACAAGTGTTGTTAATGGATGTTTACCCTTCCAGAAAAGGATTATGATGATCCAAATGTAACTAATATTATATAAATAAAACAACATTTACAATACAAGAAGAGATAAGTTCCAACAATCCACTGCTGAGTCCAAGAGACACAGTTCTCTGTGCGCATGTTAATGATTTTATTATTATAGTGAAGTCTTATTTAAGGTATTTTCTTCTATTGGGAAACATCATCAAACAGTTGTTTCTCTCATAAATAAAAGTCTGCTGCAGCTGTGGGTGTCATTACACAGATAACAGTCTTATCTTCAGCTACTATTCTTGTATAAAGTTTCCCTGAGTTGTACGCCAAAGCTGCACTTTGTTTCCGGTGTGTAAAGTGCCACGGCTGCTGTGTTACTAACCCAGTGGAAACAGATAAATTACAGTCTGTCTGCAGCTCCGTCATCTCCAGGTGACAAGTTAATGACTCAAAGATTAGTTTTTAGATTGATTTTCTTAATAACAGAATAAATGCGGTGCCGTTTGTCTGACACTAAACCTATTCACACAATCACAGGTCAACGAAGGGTTCAAACTTATTGGTTTGAAACTAGAGGTATGTTGGGTTAAAGGTAAATCAAAGAAAGATGATCTGAAATACATGTGAAGCAGAAAATAATAGTCCGATTTATTACGTTTGCAGCCACAGGAGTGTTAATAAATTATCCCAATTTAAACAAAGATACGGATGTTACACCTTTGTCTAAAACCTTTGTTTTATCTGAGAGGTGATAACTAAACAAGCAACAGAAGTACAGAAGCATTACAGTAACAGACACACACACACACACACACACACACACACACACACACACACACACACGTGCACACACACGCACACACAAAAATGTATGCCTTGCCACCTCTGGGCGACAACATTTTGGTGTTCATTTTTCTGGCACTTTCACGTGTTTCCATTTAAAATATGTCAACCATTAACGACAAATAATAACAAGCAGCAAAAACAGTTTATCCAGTACACAGACTGACTTTGTGAAATCGGCCTGAGCGCTGGAGCGCGACGTGGAACATGCACTGCCCATTAACACTTTGACACAGATCAGTGGCATGTGGGTTGAGTAACCAGGGGGGACAGGGACCATTCGGGGTGGGGACAGTCTACCTGTTTCCTGTAACGATACTTGTCTACCCACCTGAGCAGTTGTGTCAGGCATCAACCAGCACTTCTATGACTTTAAGGTGGACTGGATTAAAAGATAAGTCTAAATGTATTGTCAACAGATCCCATGAAAAGACCAAAAACAATGATGAATTTATCGTACTGACAAGTGTCGTCTGTGTATCCAAAGTCTGATATTTCTTATTTCTCTGATAGAGCGCCATCTTTGTCCAAAAACTGTTCAAAACACATGAATGAGACACACTGTTGCACATGGAACATGCGTACTGTTTATTCTGTGTAAAGCCCACATACGCTGCTCTACTGCTGTCAACATTCACTGAAGCACACAATGTGTATTAATCCACAGCTAGAAATAGCCTCCAATATATCTACTAAATTTACTATTTACTTCTGTTTGAGTAACGTTTGCTAAAAACGAGTGTCCAGCTGTTTTAGTAAATTGTTTAGCCTGTCCTCTGCCACAAAGCAGGTGTAAGTCAAAGGTCCCCCAACAAGATAACTATGAGGAGTTACAAGATGATTAACAAGATAGGAAATAAGAAAAAAGACATTTCTGCTTTACAAAATTGTGTAGTTGTTCTCTAATCTTTGCTTTTTGTTGCTTTTATACAGGATAGTTTTACCTCTTCAGGCCTGGACAAACTATCCAAACTTCTGCCAGCTCATAGACATAGACAACCTGTGATCAGGGGTTACAAGTGCTTATGAATAAAGGATTATGAGCCAAAAAGATAGTTTGAACCACGTTGTTTGTTAAAAATAGGAGAGTCTACCAGTTGGCACCCAAATTACGTGAAAATGTATATTCATTTTGGGTCCTTGCATAAATCTTTTGTCATTATTTGAAGTGACTATATATAACTTTGAAATGTTTCTGAAACTGTATAATTTTTCATCTGATGATCATAAATGACCTGTAACAGCAAACGAGACTAACAGTGAAAAGAACATCATTCTTATAAAAACCAACCACTCAGGATTTTGCCTCCTGGGAAATCTATTGTATATTTTGGTAGCAGTAACGGGCTATCCACTGCTTGCTAAACACAAGCAGGAGCACTTGCATTGTATTTCGACTTGTGAAGGTTTTTAGGTTTTAGGAGAAGGCCTCCATCAACGTTGCTACTAGCTAAACTAGCAAGCTACACGATGCCCCCCCTCAGCTGTTCACCTGGCTGCGACTCGTGCCACCTTTTCAGCCAGAAGATAGTGGAACTTGAAGCCAGAATATCGACTCTCCTCCAGATCAAGGCAAGTGAAGAGTTCCTCGACTCCATTATCATTGGAAGTTCCCCCCACACACACACTGATGGATGTTTTGATTCCACTGTGCCCTGCAATACTCTCACCCCACCACACACTAATACAACCTCTGTCCCTGCTGTCTCTCCTCGGCTTCTGCCGAGGACCCAGCCAGCTCTGCTGACCAGCTCCACTCCACACCAGCCTGAGCCATGGCGTGTAAGCAAGCACCAGAGCAGGCGGTCAGGACAACGCTCAGCCCCAGCCCAACCCCTACAACTAGAAAACCGCTACAACATTCTGACGAACGACGAGGAGTTCCCTTCTCTGCCACGTCCCCACGCAGCTCATCCTGGTCCATCCACACAGTCGACGCGCCCATTGAGGACGGACTCTCCCCCCCTCGGACTCATCAATCTCCACGCTGGTCATCGGAAGCTCCATGGTAAGGGATCTCCACATTCCCCCTTTACCCAGCGGTCCCTCCAAGGTCTACTGCTTCCCCGGTGCCAAGGTCCGTGACATCCAGCACAAACTTCCCGGCATCCTCGCCCGCCACTCCAAGGTCGACAACATCATCGTGCATGTGGGCACAAACAACATCAGAGAGAGACGGTCGATAGCACTCCAGGAAGACTTCACCACTCTCATCACCACCCTGATGGGCACAGGTAAGCGGATTGTCATCTCTGGGCCTCTACCTACCTACAGGAAGGGTGCGGAGAGATGGTCCAGACTGTTCTGGCTCCACACCTGGCTGGAACCACTCTGCACTTCCCTGGGCCTTCCCTATGTCGACAACTTCAACTTGTTCTGGGAGATGCCCAACCTGCTGAAGCGTGATGGTCTCCACCCAAACCGACACGGAGCCAGGATGCTATCTGACAACATAACGACCACACTGACAGAAGGCAAGTATTGACATTATGTTGAAAATATCACAGATTCATGTCCCCCAGGTATTGATCCTGATAGCACTATACAAGTGGATGGATCTGAAAATGTTTTCTGTAGGATAACATGTAGTACTAGTATTACTCCAGTAACATGTGGTACTAGTACTATTCCAGTAATTATCAACAACAGACCACACAAAGTGGTGAATAGAGAGGCAACACTTAACAACCTAATTGGAATTAAAACTACCACAGCAATGATAGAAAAGGATAGGAAAATTAGATGTGGATTACTAAATATCAGATCTTTGTCTTCTAAAGCAGTACTCGTAAATGAATTGATATCTGATAATCAAATTGATCTATTCTGTCTTACTGAAACCTGGCTGGGCCATGAAGAATATGTTAGTCTAAATGAAGCCACCCCTCCCAGTCATATTAATACTCAAATTCCTAGAGGCTCAGGCCGAGGAGGGGGGAGTTGCAGCCATATTTGATTCAAGCCTGTTAATTAACCCTAAACCCAAACTAAATTATAACTCTTTTGAAAGCCTTGTTCTTAATCTTCAACATCCAACACGGAAATCAGTACAGCCAATTATATTTGTTGTTGTCTACCGAGCTCCAGGTCCGTATTCTGAATTTTTATCTGAATTCTCAGAGTTTTTATCATGTGTAGTCCTTAAATCAGACAAAGTACTTATTGTTGGTGATTTTAATATCCATGTGGACGTTGACAGCAATAGCCTTACTACTGCTTTCAACTCATTACTGGATTCAATCGGTTTCAATCATAGTGTGCACAAGGCGACGCACTGTTTTAACCACACCCTCGACCTTGTGCTGGCATATGGTATTGAAATTGAGGATTTAATAATATTTCCGCAGAATCTGGTATTATCAGATCATTTTTTAATTACTTTTGAATTCTTGCTACCTGACCATACTAAACCAGATAGCAGCTTCTACACTAGATGCCTATCTGACAGTGCTATAGCTAAATTTAAGGAAAATATTCCTACAGCATTCCAGTCTATGTCTTGCCTTAACATAACAGAGGACCTCTATGTTAACCTCAGTCCCTCTCAAATTGATACATTTGTAGACGGTGCTACGACTTGCCTACGGACGACCTTAGACTCTGTCGCTCCTCTCAAAAAAAGAAGACGATAAAGCAAAAGGAAATTAGCTCCTTGGTATAACTCCCAAACTCGCAAATTAAAACAAATCTCACGAAACATCGAAGTAAGTGGCGCTCCACCAAAGTGGAGGAATCCCGTTTGGAATGGCAAGACAGTCTGAAAACCTATAGGAAGGCCCTAAGAAAGGCCAGATCAGACTATTACTCATCATTAATAGAAGAAAACAAGAACAACCCAAGGTTTCTTTTCAGCACTGTAGCCAGGCTGACAGATAGCCACAGCTCTACTGAGCCATCTATTCCTCTAGCTCTGAGTAGTGATGACTTCATGAGCTTCTTTAATGATAAAATTATAACAATTAGAGATAAAATTCAACACCTTTTGCCCTTAACTTCTAACAGTTCATCTTTAAATGCAGGACCGCTAGAAAGAGCAGCGACTCCCGACATATACTTGGACTGCTTTTATCCTATAGACCTTCAACAATTAATGTTAAAGATATCCTCAGCTAAGCCGTCTACCTGTCTCTTAGACCCCATCCCAACGAGGCTACTCAAAGAAGCGTTACCCGTGGTAAACACTTCATTATTAGATATGATCAACATGTCCTTACTAACAGGTTATGTACCGCAGTCATTTAAAATTGCTGTGATAAAACCTCTTCTGAAAAAACCCACCCTAGATCCTGAGGTCTTAGCAAACTATAGACCTATATCTAACCTTCCCTTTCTATCCAAGATCCTTGAGAAGGTGGTTGCTAATCAGTTATGTGATTTTCTACATAGCAACAGTCTATTTGATGATTTTCAATCAGGATTTAGAAAGAATCATAGCACAGAGACGGCACTGGTGAAAATTACCAACGACCTTCTAACTGCTGCAGACAAAGGACTTGTCTCCATTCTTGTTCTACTAGATCTTAGTGCTGCATTTGACACTATTGACCATACTATCCTGTTACAGAGACTGGAACACTTAGTTGGCATTAAAGGAATCGCACTAAGCTGGTTTAAGTCCTATTTCTCTGAACGATCCCAGTTTGTTAATGTTAATGATAAACCCTCCAAGCACGCTAAAGTTAGCCATGGCGTTCCTCAAGGCTCAGTGCTTGGACCAATTCTATTTTCCTTATATATGCTTCCTCTAGGTAATATTATTAGGAAACACTCGATTAACTATCACTGTTACGCAGAGCGATACCCAATTATATCTGTCAATTAAGCCAGATGAAAGTGGTCAGTTAGCAAGACTTCAAACGTGTATTGAGGATATAAAATCCTGGATGACCCACAATTTCCTGATGTTAAACTCAGACAAAACTGAAGTTATTGTGATAGGACCAACGCACCGCCGAACCGTTTTCGAAAGATATAGTTACTCTGGATGGTATTACCCTGGCCTCCAGCACTACTGTCAGAAATCTAGGAGTTATTTTTGATCAGGATATATCCTTCAACGCCCACTTAAAACAAACCTCAAGAATAGCCTTTTTCCATCTTCGTAACATTGCCAAAATTAGGAATATCCTGTCTCAAAACGATGCTGAAAAACTAGTCCATGCATTCGTTACTTCTAGACTAGATTACTGCAATTCCTTATTATCAGGTTGCCCAAATAAGTCCATTAAGACTCTCCAACTGATCCAGAATGCTGCAGCACGTGTTCTGACGAGAACTAAGAGAAGAGATCATATTTCTCCTGTATTAGCTTCTCTGCATTGGCTTCCAGTGAAATATAGGATTGAATTTAAAATCCTCCTCCTGACTTACAAAGCTCTAAATGGTCAAGCACCATCATACTTAGAAGAGCTCATAGTACCTTATTGTCCCACTAGAGCACTGCGCTCCCAGAATGCGGGGCTACTTATGGTTCCTAGAGTCTCTGGAAGTAGACTGGGGGCCAGGGCCTTCAGCTATCAGGCTCCAGTATTATGGAACCAGCTCCCAGTCGGGGTTCGAGAGGCAGACACCGTTACCACATTTAGGAGTAAACTGAAAACCCTCCTCTTTGATAAAGCTTATAGTTAGGGACGAGGAGTTGAAGCGTCCACCTAACCCGGCCCACTGCTTCTCCTCGTAGTCATCAGTTTTTTCTATACTGTATAATTAATAATCGAGCGAGAGTAGAGGGAGGCAGGCCAGTACAGCCCGACCCGGTTGGGGGAGTTCTAGCCCGACCAGGCACCTCTCTTTAACCTGCCTCTCTTAAGTTATGCTATTACAATTCTAGACTGCCGGGGAGGCTGTTCCTCCCTAAGACACACTGAGCTGCTCTCTCATCTCTACTTGTTACTTTTGTATGCATCCTGTCCCAGAAATGCTTGTTACTAATCTAGCTCTGGGGAGTTTACTCCCGGAGTCCTTATATTTCTTCTTCGCAGAGCTATGCTCTGCGATTCTCTGCATTTCCGGCTGCATCCTGCTGCGTCCTGCTGCATCCGCAGCCTCCCCCGTGCTCTGCAGCGCCACGTTACATCCCGCAACGCCCTGCTGTGATGTTCATACGCACAGAGTAGTCAGGATCCGGTATAGGAGACTGCACTACTCAGTATGACACGATGTGCCCTGCTATGACATGAACTTCCACGATAACCTTCAAAGTCAATGTGACTTCTAATGTGACTGTTATCACCACTGTTCATCACGCCCCCAACCGGCTCGTCAGACACCGCCTACCAAGAGTCTGGGTCTGCCGAGGTTTCTTCCTAAAAGGGAGTTTTTTCTTGCCACTGTCGCAATAGCCACTGCTAATGCTTGCTCTTGAGGGAATTACTGTAATTGTTGGGCTTTTGGAATTTATAGAGTGTGGTCTAGACCTACTCTATCTGTAAAGTGTCTCGAGATAACTTTTGTTATGATTTGATACTATAAATAAAATTTAATTGAAATTGAATTGAAATTATATAATTTTTAGTAAGGCATCTGCCCAGGTTCGATTTTTCCCGCAGAGTCACAGTCGCAGGTAGACGGAGCTACAGTAACACATTCTGACGGGTCACAGATTTCTTTGTTACACCAGAAAAGCCTGTGTTAGCGTATCCAGACAGGTAAAAGGTAGCAGGAGATTTCTTTATATTAGCCTAACTGTATTGTAATGTTATGTTAGAAGTTATCTGCTGTAGTTATGGCTGATACTGGGGCAGGACCATCACAGGAAAGAAGGAAATTAAACAAAGAACAACTGAAAGCTAAAAGGGAAAGTGAAAGACAACGGGCGATAACAGATGGAAACAATTACGGGATTGTAAATGATTCAAAACCCACCCCAAATTGGCCCTCAGGTACAGTACAGGCCAAACGTTTGGACACACCTTCTCATTCAATGCATTTCCTTTATTTTCATGACTATTTACATTGTAGATTCTCACTGAAGGCATCAAAACTATGAATGAACACATATGGAATTATGTACTTAACAAAAAAGTGTGAAATAACTGAAAACATGTCTTATATTTTAGCTTCTTCAAAGTAGCCACCCTTTGCTCTGATTACTGCTTTGCACACTCTTGGCATTCTCTTGATGAGCTTCTAGAGGTAGTCACCTGAAATGGTTTTCCAACAGTCTTGAAGGAGTTCCCAGAGATGCTTAGCACTTGTTGGCCCTTTTGCCTTCACTCTGCGGTCCAGCTCACCCCAAACCATCTCGATTGGGTTCAGGTCCGGTGACTGTGGAGGCCAGGTCATCTGGCGCAGCACTCCATCACTCTCCATCTTGGTCAAATAGCCCTTACACAGCCTGGAGGTGTGTTTGGGGTCATTGTCCTGTTGAAAAATAAATGATGGTCCAACTAAACGCAAACCGGATGGGATGGCATGTCGCTGCAGGTTGCTGTGGTAGCCATGCTGGTTCAGTATGCCTTCAATTTTGAATAAATCCCCAACAGGGTCACCAGCAAAGCACCCCCCACCATCCCACCTCCTCCTCCATGCTTCACGGTGGGAACCAGGCATGTAGAATCCATCCGTTCACCTTTTCTGTGTCGCACAAAGACACGGCGGTTGGAAACAAAGATCTCAAATTTGGACTCATCAGACCAAAGCACAGATTTCCACTGGTCTAATGTCCATTCCTTGTGTTTCTCGGCCCAAACAAATCTCTTCTGCTTGTTGCCTCTCCTTAGCAGTGGTTTCCTAGCAGCTACTTGACCATGAAGGCCTGATTCAGTCTCCTCTTAACAGTTGTTCTAGAGATGTGTCTGCTGCTAGAACTCTGTGTGGCCTTCATCTGGTCTCTAATCTGAGCTGCTGTTAACTTGTGATTTCTGAGGCTGGTGACTCAGATGAACTTATCTTCAGCAGCAGAGGTGACTCTTGGTCTTCCTTTCCTGGGGCGGTCCTCATGTGAGCCAGTTTCGTTGTAGTGCTTGATGGTTTTTGCGACTGCACTTGGGGACACATTCAACGTTTTCGCAATTTTCCGGACTGACTGACCTTCATTTGTTAAAGTAATGATGGCCACTCGTTTCTCTTTACTTAGCTGATTGGTTCTTGCCATAATATGAATTCTAACAGTTGTCCAATAGGGCTGTCGGCTGTATATGAACCTGACTTCTGCACAGCACAACTGATGGTCCCAACCCCATTAATAAGAGAACAAATTCCACTAATTAACCCTGTCAAGGCACACCTGTGAAGTGAAAACCATTTCAGGTGACTACCTCATGAAGCTCATTGAGAGAACACCAAGGGTTTGGGCGCTATCAAAAAAGCAAAGGGTGGCTACTTTGAAGAATCTAAAATATAAGACATGTTTTCAGTTATTTCACACTTTTTTGTTAAGTACATAATTCCATATCTGTTCATTCATAGTTTTGATGCCTTCAGTGAGAATCTACAATGTAAATAGTCATGAAAATAAAGGAAACACATTGAATGAGAAGGTGTGTCCAAACATTTGGCCTGTACTGTATATAATATGTCTATTTCATTCATAAAAGAACTTTAGAATGTGTGATGTGGTTGTACGTCAGTAGCAGATAGTAAATTACGTCCTCCTTCCAAGCTAAGTTACTGATGCAATACTGGAAATTCAACGATGCAGCTGTAAGTTATTCTCTTATTGTAAATGAATTATTTGGGTAATACAGCACTGTAAAGAAATGATCTTTATGACAGCAGGTTGTGGTAAAAACACTAGCACTTTAGTCCAAAGGGGTCGCTGAAAGTTACATATAGCCACTGTAAGCATTTAACCAAAACACTCCATATTTTGTTGTCATGTTCACAGATCCCAAAATAACAAGTCATTAAATGCCACATTTGTGAATGTTTCATCCATGTTGGCTTAAAAGTTGGAACTTAAAGTTTCTAAGCTCAAGAATGAACTTCCATAACAACTGCTTAAGATGAAACCTTTTCTTTTCCTTTTTTTGTTTCCTTTTTTTTCCTTTGAGGGGTTGTTATCACACCTGCTGTGACCTCAAAACGAAATGGGCCAGCCATGCTCACGCAGTATAAACCATCATAATACTGATATGGTGTTTAGATTAACAATCTTTACAAATATCAACATTTGTACAAAAGCTCCAATTTAGATTTGTAGAGATTTTTTATGTTACCACTAGCAGTTGGAATTGGAGGATAGATAAGTAAAGATATTAAAGTGGTGCAAAGATAACAATTTACAGCAACTACTGGGAATCGTTGTCACAAGACAACAATATGACAAACAAATGACGTATGACATGCTTTGTTTGTTCTCTTTTTAAGGAATCAGTCAGCAATGTGTGAAATAAATCCTCACACTAAAAAAATAACGTGTGGGAAAAGATTGAAAGAATTTGTACCTGCAATACACTGAATTAACATGCATGGTTTTCCTTCTTTCATTAGCCTGGATATTAAGATTAAGACATACTTTTATTGATCCTGCAAGGGGAAATTACATTTTTTCACTATGTTGCTAGTTACTACACACATTACACACAGGCCAGAAATACACACACGTGCCCAGGACCTATATGCACTAGTGGAGAGATGTCACAGTGATCTTATGATCCCACTGTAGACCTGGATCCAGCCAGCATCGACATGTTCTCTGTCTTTTTAATACCTTAGCTTCACAAAGTTTCTGATGTTGGCTCAAGGTGTGCTTGGCTGCTTTTCGGTGTCTTCACTGACAACTTCTAGATCCTTAACCTCACTGCCAGGTCAGTGCACAGACCGGAACATTTGGAAAGTGACTGAAATAAAAAGGGTAAAGTCTACATGTTGTGTGCGTGAGATTCAGGAACCAGCGGCCATGTACCGTTCCACAGACTGAGCTGGACCTTACCCTTAACCTGAACTCTGCGACCACTCATGTCCTTTCCTCGGAGACTGCTGTTAGCTGTATCTGCATGAACAGGCAGACACATTTTAAAGTTTCCTCTTAAAGGAATAGTTAGAAATTTTGGGAAGTAAATCAATAACTTTCTTGCCAGGAATTAGATGAGTAGATTAATACCACTTATGACTGTATGCTAATATATATATATATATATATATATACACTACTGGTCAAAAGTTTTAGAACACCCCAATTTTTCTAGTTTTTATTGAAATTTTAGCAGTTTAAGTCCAATGAATAGCTTGAAATGGTACAAAGGTAAGTTGTGAACTGCCTGAGGTTAAAAAAAAAGTAAGGTTACCCAAAACTGAAAAATAATGTACATTTCAGAATTTTACAAAAAGGCCTTTTTCAGGGAACAAGAAATGGGTTAACAATGTAAAACTGTTCTGCAGCAATGGTTGATCAAGCTTTGGAAGTTGGTGCTACCAATTCCCACAGGTGTTCCAACTTGTCTGGATTACTTACAACCCCCTCTGTTTGTATAAAAGTATTGTTGGAACACACTGTGGTACCGTACCCTCGTGAGCATTATTTGAACAGTATTGTACTGCAGAAAGAAAAAGGCAATTAACAATGGAAGAGAGACAGACCATCATAACACTTAAGAATGTTGGTCTTTTCTACAGAGAAATTGCGAAGAAAGTCAAGGTGTCAGTGAGTACAGTATTCTTCACCATCAAAAGGCACTTAGAAACTCTGGCAGACCCAAAGCCACAACACAATCAGAAGACAAGTTTCTGAGAGTCAACAGCTTGTGTGATAGGCGGC